>NC_143585.1:130481422-130591653 GCF_048544385.1 Mastigoproctus giganteus | reverse complement strand
AGGACATGAATTGGTGTGGGGGTATACGCTTGCATAAAGATAGAAAGGGAGGAGAATGTAGACTGGGGGAAATAAGGCAGAGGTATGGGGACAGTAGAGTAGGCAACCCCAGTAGATCAGTGAAGCATGCACATGCCTCACCTGAGGGAAAGGAGGGATGGGGCCCCTCTCACACCAGGATTTAAAGAGAGTTGGGCTAGGTTGCTCGACTCAGATCGGCATGTGGCGTTGGCAGCTGGTGGGCTGCTTGTCACTCACATCAACTCCGTCGCCGACCGGGCTAGCCGAGTGGGTAAAGTACCTGCCCGGCAACCCAAAGGTCGCGGGTTCGATTCCCGCCTCGGGCTTGGATCAAAGTACTGCAAAAACCTTGGGAGGTGCAATATGGCCACAGAAGCCGATGCGCCAACAACTACCAAATCAAAAAAAAAAAAAAAAAAAATCAACTCCGTCTGAGTTGTTGGTCCAGTATTTGTCCTGGAACAGGAGCAAGGATCCCTTTGTTCCAGCCACGTGGATGTCCTCAGGTTCTGCTTGTGGTTGTAGGCAACTAGTCGTGTACCTCGTGGGTGTTCATTATTAAATTCACTTCTTGTTCGTCCTTCTTCATTGTCACAGTCGATGTACCTATGGTTCAGTCCGGTTTGTTTTTTAGTCGGGGTCTCGTCCGTACGGGCAATCCCCAAGTGTTTTATCTATTTTTTTGTTGTGTTTATAGTTGAAGGCTGTTCACCTGCTTTGTGAATTGACATTTGTCCTCAGTCGGGGTCTCATCTGTGATAGGACACTGGGGTTTCCTTTTCCTTTCACCTGATTAGTTCCAGGCTTTCCTCGTTGGTTACTGTCCATATTTTTAAACAGTGCCTTGGGGCTTAGGTTTATCCTCATCCAGTTACTTTAGTAACGATTGAATTTATCCTGGGAGTGTTGTCAGTTGTGGGCAATGGTGTAGTTGGCTCTCCATCTTGCAAACAATTTCTGGGCAAAATCAGTGAACGCTAGGTACTCATCTTTGGTGTCCAGGAGGTGTTGTTCAAGGCCTCTTGGTAGGTCAAAGTCAAGTCAAAGTATTTTATTATTTTTTTGGCGGGCTCCAGGGTTTTCCCTATTCACCGCTGAACGTAATCTATACATTGGGTACAATTTATAATGATTAATTGTACATAAAAGTACAATGATTAGTTATACATAAAGAGTACAATGATTAATTATACATAAAAGACTATTTACAGTGGTGGTACATAAAAGACTATTTACAGTGGTGGTACATAAAAGCCTATATACAGTGGTGGTACATAAAAGCCTATATACAGTGGTGGTACATAAAAGCCTATATACAGTGGTGGTACATAAAAGACTATATACAGTGGTGGTACATAAATAAATACTGGGCTTCGGAGTCCAGCAGACTGATCAATACATCAGGTAAGAGTAATTCAAAGAAGCAGTCTAGCATTTTACTGAACCTCAGGAGCAAGAATTGTTTTCCTCCGTTTAAACAATTTCTCTGCATAGGTGGAGAAGGCAGTATAATATTCAGAACAGTTAACCAATCTTGGCAGTTCGGAGCAGTCAAATACATTTGTGAGAAGTTGAAAGTCTAGTCTTAAATCGTCGTACAGAGGACAATGAAAGACGAGATGCTCAACAGTTTCTTGAGCACCACAACTACAGAGAGGAGTGTTACTTAATCCTAGTGAGAACAATTTAAAGTTAAGACTTCCATGACCGGTATATAAAAACGTAACGTATAAACCAGGATTGAACCAGTCCATTTTCTTGTCGTAATCAACAACCTCGGGAAAAAACTTAAAGGTCTCCCTACCCAAAGTAGAGGTAGACCAGGTATTTTGCCATGCTCTACAACATTCATTTCTCATTCTTTTAATGTCTACCTTTTCTTGAAAGTCAGTATTATATGTTATACCGTTTACAATCGCAGGAACATTTTTTTCTTCTACAATATAAAAGATAGTGTAACATTACTTCATATTGGATTGGCAGTCGATGACTGAGGACCTGGAGAGCAGCTGTAGAGACAGTTCGACAAGCTCTACTTACAGCGAGAAGAAAGAATCTTTGTGCTTGGATAAGATATTTTTGAACAAGGGAGTTCCCGATTCTGTATCCCCAGGCCCCAGCAGCATAACACACAATTGGTATAAATATACAAGAGTAGTATAATTTAATGGATGATTTCTTTACACCAAAAGTACTCCTGGTAATCTTAATAATTTTATAGGTCATAGCTTTTATTTTCTGAAGTACATATTTTGCGTGGTAATTAAAATTAAGATGGTCATCAAGATAAATTCCTAAGTATTTATGCTGTCGAGTACTCCTAATCATTACTCCATTCAACTTAATAACAGGTGGTCTATTCACATCAAGAGAGCCCTTTAGCAACATTTGTTTTGTTTTATTAGTCGAGATTTGAAGTTTATGTGTTTGACACCAGATATCCAAGTCCTCTAGAACTTCATTTGCTCTGCACTCTAGCTCCCGGCGGGAGTTACCAAAAATCAGAATAGCAAGGTAGTCTGCATAAGCTATCTGAAGGATGTTGTCTCGATCAACCGCAAGCCACCCATCAAGGACCATGTTCCAGCACACGGGGCCAAGAACAGAGCCCTGAGGGCAGCCCCTAGAAACAGATCTGGAGACAGAGCAGAATCCTGAGGAAACTGTGATGCTGCGAGAATCAAAGTAATTCGAAAGGAGACGGTAAATAGGAGCAGAGACCCCGGCCTCTCTGGACCTCGCCAGGACACTCGGCCACCAAACAGTGTCAAATGCCCCTTGGAAATCAACAAAGAGACCGAGGACATATTTAGAATTGGAATTTTGAACAGAACTCAAGATCTGACAAATAGCATCAACAGAAGACCTTCCACGTGTAAAGCCAAATTGAAGTGGGGAACTTAGGTTTCTGTCTAAATAGTAATTTAGAAGACGAGAAACAATTAATTTTTCCAAGACTTTGCCAAGGATGGGCAGCAGTGCAATGGGCCTGTAAGAGGCCGGATCATTGGAGGGTTTGTCAAAGGACTTAAGCAGAAGTTTAAGTCTAGCCTGTTTCCAAGCCAGCGGGAATAATCCTGAAGACAGACAAGCATTCAAAAGATTTAATATAATTAATGGACAATTTTTCCAAAATCTTTTAAGTACAGAAACCTCAAGGAGATCCTGTCCAGGTATCTGATCTTGGTGATTAAAGTGTTGCGTAGGTCGTCATAGAGCTGGCAGTCGTACATGAGGTGCTGCCAGCTCTTATCCTCCGCCAACACAGGTGGGGTCGTCTTGGATCCCAAGGAGTGATAATTTAGCATTAATGGCCCCATGGCTTGTGAATAGATAGGTTGATTGTAAGCCAGGGGAAAACCAGTTGGGTGACGTGGGGTATACCCGAATCACATTAGGTATGAATTTTCTCGTGATGTCCCCAGTACTGGAGTTTTGCCATCTCTCCTGCCACACCTGTATTAGGTGCGCGTTCAGTCTCTTCTTCACTGTTTTCTGATTAGCGTCTGGGTCTGTTGTAAAGTCCAGGCAGGTTTTTGAGATGCCCTTGGTATGGTGGTATAGAAGTCCTTGTAGCGGCAGCATCTGGAACAGAGTTAACATATTATTTACAGACTGCTGTAGTTTGGCCAAATGTAGATCACATGTGGTTTGTATGTGCCACTTAACTGGGCAGCAGCAAAGGGGTACTCATCCTCAGCATGAGGAGGTGGGCCTGTATTAACTTAATTGCCCAAAAAGGGGCAGATCCCACACCCACCAAAGGCAGTGCTACATCAGTGGGTGCCAACAGATTTCTCTTTGCCCACACTAGAGTAAAAAAAAAAAAGGAAAGAAAGAAATAAGTCACCGAAGGCTTTGTGAATATCGCTATTACTAAGGATAATCTTGAAAGGCAAGCAGGATGCAAGAAGAAAGTATCCATTTACAATGATGTGTCATTGGAAATCACCATGGAAGTTGTCAGCAACTGCCTCCTTCTGTTGAAATTGGAGATAGTTTCAATCAAAACTTTTACACTGTCAGGCGAGAACTGTGGAAAATTTTCCATTAGCTAATTTTCTAAAGTCACAATAATAAAGATAGTGGAAGACAACTGCCGTTATTTTCTAAACCAAACTGAACAAGTTTCAATTTGATGGAACCATGCCAAGTGATGAGAAAAGACATGTAGATATTAGGAGAGAACCAAGATGAAATGTTCCGATCAGGAGCAAACATTACATTATTGCCGACTGGGCTAGCCAGGTGCCTGCCTGGCAACCCAAAGGTCGCGGGTTCGAATCCTGCCTTGGGCTTGGATCAGAGTAGTACAAAAACCTTGGGAGGTGCGTTATGGCCACAGAAGCCAATGCATCAACAACTAAAAAAAAAAGTACATTATTGATACAAATTGATTATTGATAGATGATACAAAGGTTGGCAGGGTTGTTAATGGCAGTGTGCTACTGCGACAGGATCTAGAAAATTTGGGTAGATGGGCTGAGAAGTGGCAACTGAAGTTTAACATTGACAAATGCAAAGTACTGCATATGGGTAGAAGTAACCCTAGAGGAACATACCAACTGTATGGTACTACACTTAGGGTGGTAGAAAATGAAAAGACCTGAGAGTGATTCTGCAGTCAGATACGAAGTTTTCTGAGCAATGCAGATGGGCTGCCAGAGCAAGTCATGGGGTATTGTCAATGATATACAGGAATTTTGCTAGTAGAGAAAAGAAGGTGATAAGGCAATGGTCAGGCCATTGCCTTATGGTCAGGCACTTGCGAGGTGATCTGATTGAGGTGTTGAGTACGCTGAATTCTGATGGGATCCTTCCGCTTGCTCAGATTACGAACCCGAGGGGGCATACATTCAAATTGATGAAAGACAGTTGTAAAATAGATGTGTGGAAATTTGCCTTTAGCCAGCAGTGGGTGGGTAATTGCTGGAACAAACTTCCTCTTTTTTTTTTTTTTTTTTGGCTGATGCTACATAATCTCATATGCTTGCTTTTTTGCATCACATGCCTCGTTTACTACTGCTACTACTTGTGATTCTGCCCTTCACTGACGTGGTTTAATGATCTTGCCAGATGTTATTAAGTTCAGACCAGATTTGCCTCCTTTCCTGTTTAAAATCATTTGAAGAGTTTGTAGTAATACCAGCAAATTCCATCGGCAATGCATGCTTGATAACAGAACATTCTGGATACAAAATGAAGATCTAATGGCAATGTCCCATCTATTACTTGTAGGGCATCTGGAGAAACTGTGCTGCAGGCAAATAGCGTACAAGGCATCATTGAGTACTGAAGAGTCGAAACTTCACAGTTTTAACGCACTCAAACCACATAGGAGAACCACAAGTGGCATGTTTTGTGTGTATAGTATTGTGTTGGGTTCTGTTGTTTCTTTGGCTTCTTGGCCCTGTGGCCAAGAAGCCAAAGAAACAACAGAAACAACTAATGGGACCCTATGTTGCTCTGGGAGGTGAGCCACGCAGTCCATCGATCTCTGGCTAGTCTCTGCCTGGGTCTCATGAGATTCCTGGCAGAGACCAAGTAAAAAAAAAAAAAAGTGAGCGTAAGGGAGATAGTTTAAGAGGGGAAGCAAAGTGGAAAGAGAGTAGGGAGAATGAGGAAATAAAGCACGAGGAGTGGCAATTTTAAATATTTCCCAAACCTAAAAAGATACATCACTGATCTTGAAACTGATGAGAAAATAGACCCTCAGAGCCTTCAAATGTATGTCATTGGGTCAACTATTGAATAGTTTTCTTCAAGATTTGTTAAGTTCAAAGAATTGGAAGAAACTGCAAAATTCATTAAGTTTTCAGACAGTGTTAAACTAGCTGAACTGAACCTGAAAATGTTTCAGTGGACTGACCTCGATGATTTTGAGATGCAATTGATTGATTTTCAGAGCAACTCGATTTGGAGGCAAAAATTTATCAACCTTAGAGCTGATTTATAAAATACTGAAAGGAAATTATTAGTGACTAAAAACCAAATAACGGGATTAGCAAAGAGAACTGCAGAGAATTTCAGTGGATTGACCTCGATGATTTTGAGATGCAATTGATTGATTTTCAGAGCAACTCGATTTGGAGGCAAAAATTTATCAACATCAGAGCTGATTTATAAAATACTGAAAGGAAATTATTAGTGACTAAAAACCAAATAACGGGATTAGCAAAGAAAACTGCAGAAAATAAGGTATTAAAAGTTTGTAATTCCATTCCTGAAACTTTTGTCTGTTTAAAAAATCTTGCAACACCGTTACTAATAATTTTCTCATCAACATTTTCTTGTGAGTCGTTGTTGTCAGTGATGAACTTTGTTAAGTCTAGTCAGAAGAGTATTCTTATGGACAAAACTAGTGCTGCATCTCTAAAAGTTACAAAGTATAAGCCTGATATAAAGTATCTGTCATCGATGATGCAGCAACAGAAGGCACCTCCGTAGCCAGTTGGGCGGGAGCAGCAGTGCATAGCACATGCTTCTTGATTAGACTGGGGTTCGAGCCCGTGACCACCAAATACGGAGGATGCGGAAAGGACAGGGAATCACCACTGTATATCCCCAGAGCAATATGGCCTTAGTTGCTAATGCTCCTAAAAACAAAATAACAACAACAGCAGCAGCAACAGAAGTCTCACTGATGTTAAATATACTTACTTTCCTTTCCTTTAATTTTGATATTTTATATTTATAATATAAGAGAGGTTTACCATTTTTTATGAAGGATTTTATTGTAATACCCTTATTAAAGCATCTTTGGAATAATGTCTTTTATTTCATTCTTTTTTTTTGTTATGCTTTTGTCAAGTAAAACATGTATGAGAAGAATAATGATATACTGGGCAAAATTCCAAAGGGCACATGAGGGTAGTTTTTTAAAAGGTTGGCCACCCCTGCCCTAGGTTGTTGTATTCATTTTGAATATGATCAGTCATGTTTCCCATCCCAAATTTACCCTCTTCAATTTTCTTGAGCAATAAGAATGCCAGTTATATTTTGTTGCACTCTTCTAAGATGTGTAGAATTGCATCCATAATGTCAAAATATATATATCTTCCTGTAGTAGTTTTTGGGTCCCATTGGTGTGTGAGTTATTTACTTCATCCAGGCATTTATATTGTCACCTTACATGTGGTATGGATAGTTTGTTCAAACTTAACGCATCTGCTGCTTCTTTCCCAGTTTAACACCAAAAAGAAGCAAAGGATTTGTTCATTTATTTATAAATACTTCATAATATACAGGTCTATTCCTTTCCTAGTGTTCAGTTCAACTGTAGGAAATTGAACTGCAGAAAATGATGCACAGTTAAATTCATCTCTAAACAAAAGGTTGAAATTTGTATAAAGGGCAGAGGGGATAACAGAATAAGGAACAAATAAGACTGATCATTGTCTTTATGTTGCATTTGTTGAAGAAATGCCTAGAATTTTTTCATAAATTTCTGTGAAAAATTCTGTAATTACACTCAATTCTACATATTGGGGAGGCTTGGGTCTTAATAACTCTATGCCTATGATTGGTTTTAAATTAATTCAGATGATGGGCTTTTAATTTAAATTACCTTGAAATAAAATAGTTTAAAGTAGGTCTAAAATATTCTGAAGTATAATGACCCATTATGTTGAATAGGCTTGTCACAATGTTATTGCACTTGGGTGCACATTATCTTTATTTTCCAGTTACTGGAAAGTATAATAACATGCTTTATACAATAAGCTATTCAGAAAAGGAATAAAGCTTATCACAGCTGACTGCATCAAAATCTCCATCTTGATTTTCTGCCCATGTAAGTATTGCACTTCATAATAATTGCAAGTGACTTGTTAATGAATCCAAGCTCTATTTTTAAAAATCCAAGGGTGCAAAGCTTGCCTCTCATCTAAATGGCAAACACAGACTGGCTTTCTGGTTTTATGCTGAAAGCACTGGGTGCAGTTTCTCTCGATCTTCACTTCCACCTCTTTTAATTCTTGAGGATTTTGTTGATACTTCATCCAAAGAAATAGCTGGCCTTGTAGTGATGATTTTGATAAAACTCCTGGCAGACTGAACACATCGCATTTAATGCTTTCTTTGGTTATTCAACAGAAAGAGATTAGATAAATCTAGCAAGTCTCGAGATCCTGATAATTTTTCAAGTTCTTAAACTTTTACTTCTGTCTTGACTTCCTCATTACACTTGCTCATTTCACCGATGTTTTTCATTCTGCATGCAGCTCTTGATGCTAGCTGCAACTAGCAGTACAATTGCTGTTCACTGCTAAGAACACAATAAGGATGTGATTTTCTGCTGGATACCAGCATTCTCCAGAATTTTAGGAAATGAATGGGTGAACTACTAAATAAACATTGTGCATATTTGTCTCAGTCCCTTTTCTGGGTCCTTAAATGGATTATCAGAACATAATACAGGAAATAAATCTTGAATGAGCACAAATATGAAGAGAACAAGTTAATAGCAAAATATTAGATTAACTATGAACTGTATTTTAGCTTCTGGGGAACCATCAGGATACACTGTTTTGCTTGTGGATCAGTTACTTTATTGAATGAAAACTTTAAAATCTGAATCATTATATATTACATTGTATAAAATTCTTCTCTTATTTGAATCATAATTTATTGAATCACAAAAAATGATAAGGTGGCTAATGATCTGGGAACTTTTTGTTGTGTTGTTTTTTTCTTTCTAATTTTATTGGTCTCTTACTCTGTTCATGGAAAAGAGACCACATGTGTTAACAAAAGCAATTGAACATTTCAGAAAATCACATGATATAAATATTGTAAAGTTCACTGGGTGTGCAGGGTTATTACAGAATAACTTAAAACTTTGCATGCTAATAAGAGAGTTGTAGATAAAAATAAATAGGTATATGACGGAATGGAATGATAACCACAATAGTAAAGATTTTTTTTTTTTTTTTTTAAATAATTAGTAATTGTGTCTGTCCCCACCAGTGGCACTTGCAGTAATGTCAACACTGGTGGATTTCACCAGTGCCAAAAAAAAGTGCAGTGTCTTTCGATTTGAGGATACAAAAAAAACAACAACAAAGTTGTTGGTTTTTTGTTTGATAAAGCTTAAGAAACCTATAGGTAAAAAGAAATCCAAAGAAGAAAAAATTAGTCAAGAAACACTTTTCATGATGAACCGAAGACAACAAATGAAGAGCAAGAAAAACACTGACAAGGAAAAAATTTAGTATACTGAGTTATGCAAAGCCACTAGAAGGAGACTCAGAGAGGATATAAGAAGATTTAACACAAGAAAAGTAGAACAAGCATTAAGGGAAAACAAAGGATTTAAATCAGCAGCCATGAGCAGTAATACAATAAGACAAATGATACTGAAACTGAAGAATAGCGATGGTGTACTTATAAATAGCAGAAGATACTATAAAAAATTATACAAGGAGAGAGGGAATGATGCCAGCAGTGGGAAAGATGGATTACAAATTAGTTACACATGCAACATACCTGATATCCTTCCTGATGAGGTAGAACATGCGTTGAAGAATCAGAAAGCCCCTTAGGAAGATGAAGTTACTGTAGAGTTGTTAAAATTGAGAGAAGGAGACATGACACAAAAACTGGCAAGACTCTTCACAAAATGCATTAGAAAAGGTGTGACGCCTAAGGAGTGGAATAATGCAATCATAGTTTTGCTGCATAAGAAAGGAGATAAATCAGAAATTGGAAATTATAGATCAATTAGCTTTTTATCCCACATCTACAAGTTGTTCACAAGGGTCATTACTAACAGATTAGAAAGAATACTTGATGAGAATCAACCGAAAGAGCAAGCTGGCTTTAGGACAGGATTCTCAACTACGGATCACCTTCATGTAATGTCACAGCTAATGGAGAAAGAAAATTAATATAAAATACCATTATGCCTGGCATTTGTGGATTATGAAAAGGCATTTGACTCCATACAGCATAAGGCAATGTTTCGGGCACTGGAAAGACAAGGCATAGATACCCCATATATTATGATTTTGAAGAAAATATATGAGAATGCTACCTCCTTTATTAGACTAGACAAAGACAGTGGTAAATTTAAAATTGAGAAAGGAGTTCGACAAGGAGACATATCTCCAGAGTTGTTTACTGCTGCCCTTGAGGAAGCTTTCAGAAGATTAAACTGGTCGCAAAAAGGAGTTGATGTGAATGGAAAGTCATCATCATCATCAGCCATTTTCAATCCACTGCAGGATGAAGGCCTCTCCCGCAACTTTCCAGTTCCTTCTGTTTTGAGCACTGGCCACCCATTTACTACCCACAAACTCATGAATTTCATCTATCCATCTCCGCCTTTGTCTTCCAGGTTTTCTTCTAGCTCCTCTTGGGTACCATTCTGTTATTTTCTTAGTCCATCTGTCATCATGTCTACGAGCTGTGTATCCTGCCCAAGACCATTTTAGTTCTTTAGTTTTGATAAGAATGTCCTTTACTTGAGTTTGCTGCCTAATCCATTGTTTCTCTTCTTATCGAACAGTCTGATTCCCAATATAATTTGTTCCATTCTTCGCTGTGTAGTTCTCAGCTTCTCTTCCGTTCTTTTGCTGAGTGCCCAAGTTTCACTTCCATAAGTCATGGTAGGGAGTATACATTGGTTCATTATTTTACATTTCAGACAAACTGGGATATTGCTCTTCAGTATGTGACTATATTTCCTGAATGTTATCCATCCAAAATTTATTCTTCTCTTGACTTCCAGCCATTTATCATTATTACAGCTAATAACTTGTCCAGATAAGTATATGACTCCACCTTTTCAATTACTGCTCCTTCAATCATTATTTCCCTTTCTGTGGCATACGTGTTCATCATTACTTTTGTTTTAGCCATATTCATCTTTAGTCCAAAATCCTTACTAGCTGTGCATAACTGATTAAGATTTTCCTCTAATTCTTTGGGATCGTTGCTTATGACCACAATGTCATCTGCAAATCGTAAATGGTCTAGGTACTCACCGTTCACATTGACTCCTTTCTGTGACCAGTCTAATCTGAAAGCTTCCTCAAGGGCAGCAGTAAACAGCTTCGGAGATATTGTGTCTTCTTGTCGAACTCCTTTCTCGATTTTAAATTTCCTTCTGTCTTTGTCTAGTCTAATAAAGGAGGTAGCACTCTCATATATTTTCTTCAAAATCATAATATGTGGGGTATCTATGCCTTGTCTTTCCAGTGCCCGAAACATTGACTTATGCTGTATGGAGTCAAATGCCTTTTCATAATCCACAAATGCCATGCATAATGATGTTTTATGTTCATTTGCTTTCTCCATTAGCTGTGATATTACATGAAGGTGATCCATAGTTGAGAATCCTGTCCTAAAGCCAGCTTGCTCTTTTGATTGATTCTCATCAAGTATTCTTTCTAATCTGTTAGTAATGACCCTTTTGAACAACTTGTAGATGTGGGATAAAAAGCTAATTGGTCTATAATTTCCAATTTCTGATTTATCTCCTTTCTTATGCAGCAAAACTATGATTGCATTATTCCACTGCTTAGGCGTCACACCTTTTCTAATGCACTTTGTGAAGAGTCTTGCCAGTTTTAGTGTATGTCTCTTCCTCCCAATTTTAACAACTCTATAGGCACATTATAGCCTTAGCAGCTTATGTGCCATTAAGCCTCCATAACAACAACAACAAAAAAAACAATTAACATCTCTACAGTAACTTCATCTTCTCCCGGGGCTTTCTGATTCTTTATTTTCTTCAGTGCATGTTCTACCTCATCAGGTATGTGGTATGCGTTGCTACTTTGCAATCCATCTTTCCCACTGCTGGCATCATTCCCTTGCTCCTTGTATAATTCTCTATAGTAGTCTTCTGCTATTTGAATTATGCCTTCTCTGCTGTTTATAAGTCCACCATCGCTATTCTTCAGTTTCAGTATCATTTGTCTTTCTGTATTACTGCTCATGGCTGCTGATTTAAATCCTTTGTTTGCCTTTAATGCTTGTTCTACTTTTCTTGCGTTAAATCTTCTTATGTCCTCTCTGAGTCTCTTTCTAATGGCTTTGCATAACTCAGTATACTCAATTTTCTCCCTGTCAGTGTTTTTCTTGCTTTTCATTTTGTCGTCTTCGGTTCATCATGACAAGCGTTTCTTGACTAATTTTTTCTTTTTTGGATTTCTTTTCCCTATAGGTTTCTTGGGCTTTAGCACTTTCAGAAAGTTGCAATATTCCTTGTAGATATCTTGGTCCTGAGCAGTCTGCAGAAGCTCAAACTTGTTCTTAAATTCCAGTACATACTGCTGTTTCTCCTCTTCTGTTATCTCAAAGACCTTTGTATTATTTACTCGAGTCAGTTTTTTCCTTTCCTACATCTATATCAAGTGTACGTCTTACCATTCTGTGATCACTTCCAACATTTACCTTATTCAGGACGGTAACATCATTCACAATATATCTTCTGTTAGTGAGGATGAAGTAGATTTCATTAGTTGTTAATCCATTTGGACTCTTCCATGTCCACTTTCTGTTCACCCTTTTCTTGAAAAAAGTGTTCATTACTGACAATCCTTGAGATTCTGCAAATTCCACAAGTCTTTCACCACTTTCATTTCTTTCACCAATTCCAAAATTTGCTATAGTTCCCCTTTCTGCGCTGTTTTGTCTTTTTCCAACCTTAGCATTGAAGTCCCCCATAATAATAGTGTAGTGGGTTTTCTGCTCATCTAGAAGACTCTCAATTTCGGAGAGTACCTAAACCATTTACGATTTGCAAATGACATTGTGGTCATGAGTCACAATCCCAAAGAATTAAAGGAAAATCTTAAATCAGTTATGCAGAGTTAGTAAGGATTTTGGGCCAAAGATTAATATGGCTAAAACAAAAGTAATGATGAACAAGTATGCCATAGAAAGGGATATAATGATTGAAGGAGCAGTAATTGAAAAGGTAGAGTCATATACTTATCTGGAACAAGTCATTAGCTGTAATAATGATAAATGGCTGGAAGTCAAGAGAAGAATAAATTTTGGATGGATAGTATTCAGGAAATATAGTCAAATACTGAGGAGCAATATGCCAGTTTGTCTGAAATATAAAATAATGAACCAATGTATACTCCCCGCCATGACTTATGGAAGTGAAACTTGGGCACTCGCCAAAAGAATAGAAGAGAAGTTGAGAGCTACACTCAGTGTGTTCTGTAATTTGAGCTTAGGGAAAGGTTACAGGCCTTTCTTTTTTTTATGATCACTAGGATTGTTTTTCTCTATATGCTTGAGAATTTTCTGATATGAATAATCAGCACTGATGACCCCAATGTTCTTGTTCTTCCAACAAGGTGGCACTTTGCCCCATTATCAGCAAAAAGTGACAGCATACCTAGATATGCACTTCCAAGGAAGGTGGATTGGTCCCATATGAGTCCCATTCATTGGCCTCCATGATCCCCAGACTTAATGACAATGTATTTCTATCTTTGAGGTTTTGTGAAAACCTCTGTTTACCAGTGTTACCAAGGAATGTGTTTGAACTGTGGTTGAACAGCAGTATCACTACTGCCATAGTAAAAGTAACCCCTGAAAGAAACACTGCGTGAAGGGTGAAAGGAGCTTAAGTTTCAGTTGGATGTTTGTTGAGTAACTGCTGGTGCCTATATAACATTTTCATGTAACTTCTAAATAAAAAAGCTGTTAGAAAAAG
This sequence comes from Mastigoproctus giganteus, assembly GCF_048544385.1. Classification (NCBI taxonomy): domain Eukaryota; kingdom Metazoa; phylum Arthropoda; class Arachnida; order Uropygi; family Thelyphonidae; genus Mastigoproctus; species Mastigoproctus giganteus. The sequence goes on along the minus strand of NC_143585.1, from coordinate 130,577,954 downwards.
CAAAACATCTGGTCACTCTGTTGTATAATTGTGGTGATTACTTTCACTGTCCTTAATGCTACATTTTGCTGTACCATTTGTGAGAAGTGGTACATGTGATCATCACTCTGCTGTTTATTTACTGCCTATAGTCTCCTTTCTGTGAGTGAACCACACTGTAATTGGGTTAATTCTAGATTGCTATCAGTTCCAGTCACTTTCTGAAAGAATGCACTTTCATAGAATGACTAATCAGTTGACACAATATTTGACTAATCCTTTATTATTCAGTTAAGTGTTGTAGGTCGTGACATGTAAAATATTACAATGTATGGTAGCTGCCAGTTTAAACTTTATTTTGATTTATATAGGTTAAAATATTTTATTTAAAAAATTTAAATATCAACACAAAACCACAGATGAGATTGAGTTTAGCTAAAAAAAAAACATGAAATTTTTAAAAAATATGTTGCATTATTTAATCCATTTTCTCAGCTAGTGTCTTTGAAAAGTTAGGAATATTTCAAACTGCATTATGCAGAATTCAAAAAAATTAGTAGAATTGTAAATGCTAAGGAAAAATATTGAAAGTGCTCTGCTATATTGTTTTTCTTAAAGTAGAATGATAAATACTCCAATAAGTGCAGGAATTGTTAAGCAGAAAAACTACAGAGGTTAGAAATTGGCTTGGAGAAGAAATTTTTAAACCAACTGCTGGTTATCTAAACTGAAAGTCATAAATAACATTGTTTACAAAAAATTTCATGGCAAGAAAGAGAATGCAAATGAACTCATATTAAATTAATGGCTCTAAGCACGAAATTTTGTCTGAAGAGATAAACAATATGGACAAAACCAGTCCATTTTTGAGCATTGCCTGCTATGTTATTAGATTTAAAAAAACACTCAGAATCAGCAGGGAAAATTACTAAACAAATTGGGGTAAGAGCTTTACTGATTATGTGCAGTGTGACAGTTACTAATAAAAAAAATACATTTTAGTTATGAGAAAGTCAAACTCTGTTGTTCTTTAGGTGGATGACCAGTGAAATATCTTTGTAATTTTAACAGAGTGGAATAAGAAGTTGCTTTCAGAGAAGAGAAAAATTGCTTAGATTTTAGTTAATACTGAAGTATGGCCATCACTATAAATTAGATTGTTTCCCAACCAGCAAACATCACATCTACTACTCGACTCTTAAATCAAGGAATAATAAAAACATTAATAACTCTTTACAGCAAAGATATGAGGTGAATGATTATATGGATAATAGATGAAAAAGGAAATAATTAAATGCACTGGAGAGAAATTATTAAAAAAATTAATTTAATCTGCACAATTCATTTGTTATAAAAATGCTTTTGGCAGTGAACTTTAAATACAGTTGCCAGTTTCTTCAAAAAAGTTTATCAAAAATGACTAAGATTACAAGAGGATGGGGGTGGGGAGACAGAAGATGATGAAGATTTAGTAAAAACTGAAGAATTAAACAGGTGGAAGCAATTGCAGTTGATATTTTAAGATGCACAAATATTGATAAAAATGGGAAAGAAGACAACTAGAAAGTACCAAAGTTTTCAAAAGAAGTTGGACTTTGGCTATTTTAAGAATAAATTTGGAGTCAAAAGGTGGGTGGCCAAAAGCATTCAATAATTTGTATAAAATGTAAAAGTGATTCAGTTTCTCACCTTATAGAAAACATTATTGATTGAAATAACTTTAAATAGTTTATAACACCAAAACACAAATCTGTTATTTATTTATAGCTCGAGACACCGTGTGACAGCTGTTTGAGACTTACTCATTTCTTTTCAGATGACAAATGGCCTCTATTAGCAAACTTAAGACACCTGGTGAATAACTTGTTAAATAAGTGACCGCCAAATGTTGCATGGAAGAAATACTAAGTTCAATACATTAAAAAAGAAGTTGTATTATATTTCAACCCCAAGGGAGGGGTTTTTCTTTCGTAATGGTGACTGTAGTGGTCTCGGACAGTTTTTGTATTCTATACAGTAAGAGCAACTGATGAAGTTAATTAATAACAGCAAATTCTGAATGGGAAGCATTCAAGGAATTAATCATAGAAGCTGCTAAGCTTATTGGGCAACACAAAAGCCTGTGGTATACCTACTATAGTTTGTAATAAAGTCGCAATGGAAGCAAGCCCTTAGCCATAATTATGAGAGCATTCTTGGATTCAGGGGAGGTCCATGCAGACTGGAGATGTGCGAATGTATCCCCAATTCACAAAGGGTATCAAAGGTGATACTATGATGTAGTGATAAAGGACTGGATGCAAAATATAATTTTGATATCATATACTTGGATTTCAGGAAAGCTTTTGCACATAAAAGACTGCTATACAAATTAGACCAGTGTGGGATTAAGGGCAAGTTGCTGCTATGGATAGATGGTTGAGTGGGAGAACACAGAGAGTGGTAATCAATGGACATTGCTCTTTGTGGATTAATGTTATTAGTGGAGTCCCCCCCCCAAGATTTAGTGTTGCACCCATTGTTGTTTTCTATATTTATCATTAATATTAATAAAGGCATATCAGGTTTAATGTCCACATTTGCATATGATATAAAGGTTGGCAGTGTGTTTAATGACAGTATGCTACTGCAACAGGATCTAGAAAAGTTAGGTAGATGTGCTGGGAAATGGCAATTGAAGTTGATAAATGCAAAGTACTGCATATGGGTAACAGTAATCCCAAGAGTAGCATACCAACTGTGTGGTAATTGTGCAGTCAGATATGAAGTTCTATGAGCAATGCAGACAGAATGCCAGGACAGCATGGGGTTTTGTCAATGATATATAGGAATTTTGCTATCAGGGATCAGGAGGTGATTATTCCGTTGTATAAGGCAATGATCAGGCCACATTTTGAGTACTGCATACAGGTCTGGAGGCCTTATTTTAGGAAGGATGTGGAGCTGCTGGAACGAGTAAAGAGAAGGGCAATGAGATTGGCGAGCGGAACAAAGGGGTGCTCTTACCAAGAAAGGCTTCAGTTGTGCAACAGCTGGAGACCCAAGTACCTGCACGGTGATTTGATTGAGATGTTTAAGGCTTTGAATGGATGAGTAAGCACAATGCTGATGGGATTCTTCCTCTTGCTCAGACCACATACATGAGAGGGCATAAATTAAATTTGAGAAGGACAGTTATAGAATAGATGTGCAGAAGTCTGCCTTTGGCCAGTGGGTGGTTGATTGCTGGAACAAACTTCCATCTGTTGTTATGGAAGTTGATAGTTTAAATAAATTGGAGGAACTAGGCGAACTAATGGTGGGAATGAATAGATGAAATTGAAAAAAAATAGATGATTTATTTATTATTTTTTTTATTTATTTATTTTTATTTTTTTTTGGCTGTGCTGTTATAAGCTTGCTTTCTTGCATCATTTGCTAATGCTAATAATTAGGATTAAGTCATGGACCATGATGTCTTTTATAACTTGAACATGTGGAAGTTGATAGTTTAAATAAATTGAAGGAGGAACTAGGCAAACTAATGGTGGGAATGAATGTTTCATTCCCATGACCTTGTATGCATTCAATCAATGCATACAAAGTCAATGGGAAAGACAAAAGTGTCCTCAGACAGAAGTTTAATGCATATAATTTTCAAATTATTTCAGTCTGCATTTAAATATAATCCTGCAACTTTTATTTCATTGTTACTTTTGTTATGATTTACAGTATAATAAATTAGAGTGGAATTATTTATCTAATTTTAAATTTCCTTTTCAGTATTTAATTCGGTATATAATAGTGATGATAATGTGTTTATTGGAGCTCCTACTGGCAGTGGAAAAACTATTTGTGCAGAATTTGCCATTTTACGTTTGTTTTCTCAAAATGCTGATGGTCGGTGTGTTTATGTTACTCCCAAAGAACCGCTTTCAGAAATAATATACAATGATTGGAACAATAAATTTGGTGTCCAGCTGGGCAAAAAAGTTGTTATGCTTACTGGTGAAACGGGTACTGATTTAAAAATGCTTGCAAAGGTAAGAACTATTTTTTAACAGTTTCATGTGTACAAAGTTATTTGTAAATATTTTTTAATTTTCAACTATTTCTTAATTACTACATTTAAATTCTCATATCTATTACTATATATGCTTAATAGATGTTTATATAATAGCTGAGTGCTTTCATTCCACACATTCTCATATCTGTTTTCTTATATCTTTCTGGGCAATTCTGCCCAGACACGATAGGAGGGAGTATATGATGAGAGCCTTGTTGATCAATTTGGCCCTGGAAAGATTGTGCAAGGCTCAAGGGGTAGAATTTTTTTCAGCCTGGAATGTACTTGTTAACAGGAGAGATTGCTTCTACAGGGATAGGATACACTTAAATAGAAAGGGTGCAAGAATATTTGCTGATGCTATCGAGGCAGTGTTAGGTGGGTCGGAAAACTGCTAGCTTGGGAGGAGACAAAGACTAATGGGTTAACAGTAGCCACTGGCAGAGGTGAAAGAGATTCTTGCACTGCTTTTATTGGAATGAGCAGAAGCCTGAAAAACAAGATGCAGGATATTTCAGAGACTGCTGGAAGTCATTGCGGTACAATTAAACACATGGGTTGTGTTAGGGTAGCTAAGAATAGAAACAGGTGCATGTATACTTGTGTGTACACCAATGCTAGGAGTTTAGTAAATAAATTTGATGAATTTGAGGTATTGCTCAAAACATCAAAGGCAGATATTGTTGGGATATCAGAGACGTGATGTCACACAGATATAAGGAATGCAGAACTGGAATTTGGGGAGTACAATGTGTATAGAAAGGATAGACAGGACAGGAGGGGAGGAGGGGTTATGCTATTAGTTAAAAAACACATAAAATCCAAGGAAGTGAAGCCAGTTGACATTGATGGACAGGGCAGTGTCGAGTCAGTTTGGTGTGACATAAGCATAGGTAAATCAAAATTGAGAGTAGGAGTGTGCTATAGGCCTAATGACTCTGAGGAGTATAATAAGATACTGTACAGGGAAATAGAATGGGCCAGTAAATCAGAGAGTCTTATAATGGGGGATTTTAATTTCCCAGATATTGACTGGAATTTGTGGGTTGGTCACTCACACACTAGCAAGGCTTTTGTGGATTTATTGGATGATTGTTTTCTACACCAGCATGTTTGGGAGGCAACTAGAGGGAATAATACTCTTGATCTGATTATCAGTAGTGATTCTTCATGCATTAGGAATCTGCAGATAAAGGAACCACTGGGTGGCAGTGATCACAGTGTGCTGAAGTGGGATTTACTCAAGGAGGTAACTACCATCAGAGGTAAAGGGAATGGTTTTTGCTTTCGTAAAGGCGACTATGATGGTCTGAGACAGTATTTAAATTCTATACAGTGGGACCACCTGATGATGTTACCAACAGCAAATTCAAAATGGGAAGCATTCAAGGAACTAATCTTGGAAGCTACCAGGCTTTACATACCAACCAAGAAATACTGTTCAAGGTTCAGGCCTAAATGGTTGTCAGATGAACTAATGAGACATATGGCAGAGAAGAAAAATGCATGGGATACATACAAATTAATGGGTGACATGGAAGCCTATGATAGATATAAGTTGGTTATAACCAAGTCACAAAGGAGATTAGGCAGGCAAAGGCAGATTATGAGAAATCCTTGGCAAAGGATGCAAAGAAAAACAGAAAAGAGTTCGTTACCTATTTAAACTCAAGAAGGAAAGGGATGAATCAGATTGGTCCACTGGATGTTGATGGTTCAACAGTTGAGGATCCAGCTCAGGTGGCTAACAATCTAAACGAGTATTTTGCATCTACATTCACACATGAGGAGTTATTCAGGAAGGGGAATGTCGTAGGTGAAGTAAACATTGGCAGTGAGCTAGATGATTTTCTAATAACTGAGAGGAAAGTGGAGGAGAAATTGTTGAGGATAAACATAAAAAAGGCACCCGGGGTGGATGGGATCTATCCAGTTATATTAAAGGAGGCAGCAAAGGAAGGAAGTCCTCCCAAGGACTTCCTAATTCATTTCACAAATATACGTGGTCTCAATTCTAATCTCAACGATGTCCATTTCCACTTGCAGTCTGCCAAACCTCATGTACTTTTCTGACAGAATCTCAGTTATCGGTTGATTCAACTACTGCTCATCTCAGATGCCCAAATTATTTGCTGTATGATTCCTTTCGCCTCAAAGGTGGTACTTGTGCATATGTCCGTTCTGATATTCCCTGTCAGAGACTTGGCAATTTGGAATCTCCTCTCTTTGATCTTCTCTGGCTTAAAATCTCTCTACCTCATTGTGTCAAATTCATCTGTTGTCTCTACCGTTCTCCCAACTCGACTAATCACTTGGAGCTCTTTGACTTCCTCTCTTTGCAACTTGACTTTCTCCAGTCCAACTTTCCTAATAGTGAAGTAATTTTTCTTGGTGATTTTAATGTTCACAACTCCAGCTGGTTTCCGTTTTCTAGTCACACCGACCCAGCAGGTCGAGATGCTGAGGCTTTTGCAATTACTAATGACCTAGCACAGATTGTTCATTTACCTACAAGAATACCGGACAATCCTAATCATACAGCCAATACGCTTGACCTTTTTCTCACAAACAACCCTTCTAAGTACACGGTCGAAATGAGAGCTCCTTTAGGCACTTCAGATCACAACTTGGTGATTGTCTCTTCTCCAATGGAACCTTTATCTCATGGCTATTCCCAACCTCGTGTTGTTTGGCATTACAAGAATGCAAAATGGGATGACCTGCGAGACTTCTTTTCCTTGGTCGGATTACTGTTTCAAAAGTTCTGATGTCAACGTTTGCTCAGATCGTGTCAGTGAAATTATTCTTGCAGGAATGGAATCCTTTATCCCACACTCCACTTTAAAATCTCGTCCTTTATCTAAACCTTGGTTTTCCAATAAATGTGCTAAGGCTGTCCAAGAGAAGAATGTTGCATATCGTAATTGGCTTGTTTCTAATTCTTCAGTTTCATTTTCTGCCTATGCCAAAGCTCGCAACAATTGTAAAGCAGTTATTAATCAGTCCAAACTAGAGTTTGAACAGGCTAAGAGTAGAAAACTTGCTTCTTGCCCTAATAGTAGCCGGGCATTCTGGTCTCTTGCCAAAGCTATTGGCCGCAACTTTTGCCCATCTCTGCTCCCACCTCTGTCCAAACCAGATGGTTCTGTTGTCATTTCAGCCAAGGATAAAGCTGACCTGCTAGCATCCCATTTTTCTTCCAGCTCATGTATTAATGATCTTGGTAAAACACCTCCCACCATTCCCAACACACTCCATTCGATGCCTCCTGTGGTCTTCAGTCAAAAGGATATCAGAAGGATTTTGATGAATCTCGATGCTAAGAAAGCTCCAGGTCCTGATGGTATTTCTCCACTTGTTCTCAAAATCTGTGCTCCTGAACTTACTCCTATTCTTTTCCGCCTTTTTTCACTTTCTTATTCTAAAGGTGTTTTTCCTTCTGCTTGGAAATTTGCTCATATCCAGCCAGTTCCTAAAAAGGGTGACAAATCCCTCCCATCCAATTATCGTCCCATTGCAATTACTTCTACTCTTTCTAAAGTAATGGAGATATCAATTAACCGCCAACTCTTAAACTACCTAGAAACCTTCCGTCTGATCAATGATCACCAGTATGGATTCCGTCAGTGTCGATCCACTGGAGATATTCTGGCTTATGTTACCCATTTATGGACTAATTCAATGGAAAGGTTCGGTGAAACACAAGTAGTTGCTCTTGACATCTCAAAGGCTTTTGATCGTGTTTGTCATAAAGGTCTTCTAAACAAGCTTCCATCTTATGGTTTGCCAACTGTTTTTAGTAATTGGTTATCCAGTTTTCTCTCTGATCGCTCACTGAGGGTGATGGTTGATGGCTCTCTGTCTTCTAACTTCTCCACTAATGCCGGTGTCCCCCAAGGTTCAGTTCTTTCTCCCACTCTTTTCCTCTTGTATATCAATGACCTTCTTCCATTGACTGGAAATCCTATCCATAGTTTTGCCGATGATAGCACATTGCATTCAACTTTCCATTTTGAGAAACCTTGTCCTGCTCAATCAGCCTCAACTTCTCGAAAATCTGCTACCAATTCCTTAAATGCCGATCTTCAGGTAATTCTCCAGTGGGGCAAAGACAACTTAGTTGATTTCAACCCTTCTAAAACTCAGTCTTGTCTTATATCTCGCTAAAAGGATTCTTCTGCTCCTATGCTTATCTTTAGTGACACTCCAATTTCTAGGCAAAAGGATATATCTCTTTTGGGGATTACCCTGACTTCTAATCTCTCTTGGCACAAGCACATTACAAATATTGCTTCCTCTGCATCTAAAAAACTTGGTTTTCTCTTTCGCTCTCGGCGTTACCTTTCTTCCAAACAGCTGCTCACTCTGTATAAATCGCAAATCCGCCCTGCCATGGAATATTGTTCCCACATCTGGGGTGGTGCCCCCAAAACCTCTCTCAGGCTTCTTGATTCCATTCAGAAGAGGGCAGTTAGGTTAATTAATGATTCATCTCTAACAGAGTCTCTCCACTCGCTGTCTAATAGACGCACTGTTTCTGCTGCATGCCTCTTCTACAGATACTTCCATGGGCACTGTTCTTCTGAATTAGCTTCTGTAATTCCCACTCTCTCTTTCAAAACAGTCTGAACACGTGCCGCCACCAGCCAACATCCATTTACTGTCCAACTTCAAACCCCCAGAACCAACTTTTCATTATCCTCATTTATTCATTCAACTGCCGTTTTCTGGAACAACCTTCCTTCATACGTATTTCCTGAAAATTACAATCTACAGAAGTTCAAGTCCAATGTCAACAAATATCTTCTTTCATCTTCTCAATCTCCAACCCAAGCACGGTACTAAGTACTATAGGTTCTAATACCTCTCGTGTTTGGGGTTCACATAAAAAAAAAAAAAAAAAAAGTAAGCAAACCCCTAGCCATAATTATGAGAGCTTCTTTGGACTCAGGGGAGGTACCCATGGACTGGAGATGTGCAAATGTGACCCCAATTCACAAAGGAGGATCAAAGGCTGACACAAGTAATTATAGACCTGTGAGTTTAACTTCTGTTCCAGGAAAATTAATGGAGGCACTGGTTAAAGAAGCACTGCAGGATCATCTGGACAAGAATTCAGTTATAGCTCAGACACAGCATGGGTTTGTTAAGGGCAGGTCTTGTCTGACCAATTTGATTGGATACTATGATGTAGTCACAAAAGAACTGAATAACTTTGATATTATATATTTGGATCCTAGATAGGCTTTTGATACTGTTGCGCATGGAAGACTGCTGCACAAATTGGAGAAGTGTGGCATTGGAGGCAAATTGCTGCTATGGATAAAGGGATGGTTGAGTGGCAGAAGACAGAGTGGTAATCAATGGACACTGCTCAACGTGGACTAATGTTATTAGTGGAGTTCCTCAGGGTTCAGTGTTGGGTCCATTGTTGTTTTCTGTATTTATAAATGATATTGATGATGGTGTATCAGGCTTAATGTCCAAGTTTGCAGACGATACCAAGGTTGGCAGGGTTGTTAAGGACACTACTGATACTATGCTGCTGCAACAGTATCTGGAAAGGTTGAACAGATGGGCTGAGAGGTGGCAAATGAAGTTTAACATTGACAAATGTAAAGTACTACATATGGGAAACAGTAACCCCAGATCACCGTATCAACTCTGTGGTACTACGTTGACAGTGGTAGAGAATGAAAAGGACCTGGGGGTAATTGTGCAGGCGGATATGAAGTTCTCTGAGCAGTGCAGACGAGCTGCAAGAGTAGCTCATGGTGTCTTGTCAATGATATACAGGAATTTTTCTAGCAGGGACAGGGATGTGATTATTCCCTTGTATAAGGCATTGGTCAGGCCACACCTTGAGTACTGTATACAGGTCTGGAGGCCTCATTTCAAGAAGGATGTAGAGCTGCTGGAACGAGTACAGAGAAGGGCAACAAGATTAGTGAATGGAACAAAGGGTTGCTCTTACGAAGAAAGGCTTAAGTTTTGCAAATTACAGAGCCTGGAGACTAGGCATCGCCGAGGTGATCTGATAGAGGTGTATAAGGCTTTGAATGGCTTGAGCATGCTCAATTTATGCCCTCTCAGAATAATCACCTGAGAGGGCATAAATTCAAATTGAGGAAGGATGGATGTCGGATAGATGTGCGGAAATTTGCCTTTAGCCAGCGGGCAGTTGGTTTGTGGAATAGACTCCCATCGCTTGTTGTTGAAGTTGATAGCCTAAACAAATTTAAGGCTCAGCTGGACAGGTATTTCGAACGAACGGAGGGGTGAAATGGGAGTAGTGGTTGGGGTTTTTTTTTTTTTTTTGGCTGATGCTGAATAAGCTTGCTTTCTTGCATCATATGCCTCTGCTAATGCTATAAGAAATTGTTTTTGTTTTGTATGTATATGAGTTGGAAGAGACTGTGAATGAAAAATTGAACAGATTAAAAAGATGCACAGTTACTGTGCATCTTCAAGTTGCAATAGTTGATTATGCATGCACAGATTGAAGAGAATGATATAAATGTATTTCAGGTGGGAAAAAATCTGTCCCATTGGAGTTTTGGGGAGTGGAATTAACAATTCTTCTTGAGGAATTTATAAAGAGGCACATGCAATCTTTTTCAATTTCTCACACATTGTAACAAAGATCACTGAGTTTTGTTTTGCTGCCATTATAATAATGCAACTCAATGTATACAAGCTATACATGAAAGCAAGCTCTGTTGTATATTGTGTATAATTACACATATATTCCAAAGAGTATCCATATTTTTGGATATTATTTGCTGGTTAATACTTGTAATTTATCCATAAAGGGTGGCACTTTTCTCTTCTATCACTGCTGCCCGTTCTATAAGCTTTATAACATACACTGCACTATTGTTGTTAAATACAAATATGTATACTAGTCAAAAATTGCTTTCATGAGCTGTTGTGTAGTTTGATGTTACTTTAGAGCAGCTGAGTGAGAGCCCAATATGAGTAGGTAGAGTTTTAACCCTTTGGTAATATTCATGTTGGTCCATTAGATCCAGATAAAATTTTAACAATTTGATCTACTGCAACCATAATTCCTAGTACCTTTAAACAGTAATGTTTTCTTTGATTTTTTACCTTTATAATTACACAAATCTCTATAGGTTATCAAGAAAACTGGAAAATGTCGCATCAAGTATGAAAATGCTACTAAGCCTTTTTAGTTTATTTCTGGCTTAAGCAAGTACATATGGCCCTTGCTAAACCAACACAAAATTTTTGAAGCATCAATGGTTTGCTCAAATAAGGTGTCTGTGTGCTCTCAAGTGTTTAGTTCAGAAAGAAACTGCTTTATAATAGTTTCTTTGCACACAAATAAAAACAAAATTTTCTGCTCCTCACAATGAGTTGTTTTTCAAAAAAGAGAATATTTATTTTCTTTCAGTGTGTATTTCATCTACTAACAAAATTTGAAGGAAATTGCCATCCTCATCACAAATCAAACAGAAAAACCCCACATTATTGAATAAAATGATATTTCTGCAGACTTTTCTGGAGTGTATATTTATCTTATAACAAAATTTCAACAGAAATCTCTGTCGGCAGCCATGTTATAAACTTCAAAAAAGCAGTGTGTAACCTGAAATCTTCACCTTCGTTGTTACTTAAGTGTGTGCTACTCGTAGTGGGTGTCATTTAAAATTGTATTGTTACAAAACTTACTTTGATTTGTATTTGATATAATCACAAAATTTTAAAGGAAAAATTCTCTAATTTTACAGAAATATGATGAAATGCTGCTACCTGTCACTGTTAGGAAGTCTGTTTTTTTTTTTTTTTTTTTTTTTTACTGTTGGTAACTGTAGGGTGAGAAAATGTTTTACACCACAATTACTCTCAAGATAATCTGTACATATTGCAATTGCAGGTTAGTTCTTAGAACTCTGGGAATATTGTACCTCTAAGTTACCTGGCTTGTCAGTTGCTTTATAGAAGTAGAAAATTTTCTCTGTTTCCAATGATAAGGAACACTCTCACTTTGTGTATAGAGACAAACCAAGGTTAACACTGCTCACAAAGAATTGTGTTTTGAAAAAAAATCTAAAATAAATAATAATTATATATCCTTCCTTTGATGGTAGTGCATCTACTACCATAGATGATACCCCCAAAAGAGTTCAAGAAAATTTATCTGTTAAAAGTATTCAACTGCAGATAATATCCAAAAATATAGGTATTTTATAAACTTACAAAAACTAAAGTCAAACTTAAACTTTATCTTGTGTGCACTTACCTTGAATGCCAAAGAATTTTAAAAAGGCATGCAAATTTCTTAGCAATCCTTCTACTGAAAACTACTGTGATTATTAATATTAAAATTTTGTTTAGCGAATTAGATAGTATGGGTAACCAGCAGAAAAAATTCATTGATAAATTTTCACAAATGCCTACATAGTGTAGAGTTTCAAATCTCATTTTCAGGTATTTTTGGCCTAGGGTCGACTACTGCAGTTATAACAAAGGGTACAAAAGGGTTAAATATATATTTTTCAACACAGTTTTAAAATTTTACCTTGGTTGTGGTGAATTAAATCTGATTGATTCAGGAGCTTTTCTCTTGTTTTCAATACTACTGCCAAAATGTCATAAAACCTGTTCTAACTGTTTGAAGAATCTGTGGATTTTTTTTTTTTTTAATGCCTTATTTGTTTTAGTATATTGTTGCATGTAATATTTTCCTTCCATGCAACTTACTTAATCCTTTAGGGTAAATAGTGACTTATATACCACACAGAGGAGAGAAAAAATAAACAAACTCTTGTATTGATGATCTTGGTAAACCTACACTCACCATATCCGCTCCACTCGATTCCTCCTGTGGTCTTCTGACAGAAGGATGTTAGAAGAATTCTAACATTAAGAGAAAGCTCCAGATCCTGATGCCATTTCTCCACTGTTTTCAAAACCTGTACCTCTGAGCTTACGTCTGTTCTGTGTCACCTTTTTTCACTTTCTTATTCCACTGATGTTTTTCTACTTGTAAATTCACTCATATCGAGTGATTTCCAAAAAGGGGGGGGGGGTGCAAATCTTTCCCATCCGGTTATTGCACTGTTGCACTTACTTTTACTCTTTCCAAAGTAATGGAGAAATCCATCATAGAGAAATTTCACTGACACTTAAACTATCTCAATAACCTTCCATTTTAGAAAATTTTAGAATAAAAAAATCTCTGTTTATGTCTGTATAATAATTTTCAAAAACTGGACTTCATTGATGAACAAATGTGATCACTTAAGTTTTAATTTTTAAAAAAAATGATATATGATTATCATGTATTATTTTTATATAGTTATGTGCTAACTAAAGAAAAAAAAATCAGTGAAAAGGTCTGTATTCACAGCTACATTATAAAGTAAAACAAAATAAGTGTCCACTTTAGGTTAAAAAAAAAAAAAGAAAAATCTCTGTTGATATCCAAGATATTAGCTACTAAATTAGAACATGTATTAAGTTGATGGTATAAATGTTTTATTTACATTTTCTAAAACTAAACTACTGCAGTTATGAATATCATTTGTTCCAAAAAAGAAAAAATTCAGCGAGAAATGATGAACGCTATGCAGCAGTATTATAAGTTTAAATCTTGGTGTACAAGTTTGCAAAATCTCCAGAGTGCCCAAATTGTAAGAAGGATCACCCAGCTTATTCAAAATCATGTGATCTGTATAAAATGGAAAAAAAGATACAGAAGTTTAAGAACGAAAGCAAAGTATCATATCAAGAAGCAAGAAGAAAAGTCAAGGTAACTATGCCAAAATGCAGCTATGCTACTGCTACCCAAAACTGTCAAGCTGTTGCTACACAAACAGAGGCGTCAATCCCACGTAACACATCCATTGCAGAATGGGCACGATCTGTACTATTGACAAATCAGCCCACTAACAAACCTGTTTCAATCGACGAAATAAACAATACCCCCACTCTCAGTTCCATCTAAACTAACATCAATCGATAAAGTACAAAGGAAACCACAAAGACAACGCGCCACTGAATTGAAACAACCAAATTCAAGCAGCATGGACAGCGAAGCTGTAAATGCACAAGAAGAAACAGTCCTTGATCTTCGTGCAGAAGATGACATGGAGACTGGATGTTCATTTACTGGAACTGATGATGTAGAAGGGAGTACAGAATATGGACGCCCTTATTTTCCAAGAAAGGTTAAGACAAAACATGATCGTCAAAAGCAAACTGCTCCCTCTTACAAGAAACAGACAGAATCATCTTCCCTCTCTAAAACCAAATAATGAAGCACATTGTACAGTAGAATTGCAGAGGTTTATGCAGTAATACCAATGATATATATAATTTGATCTCACGATATAATCCTGTAGCCATTTGCTTGCAAGAGACTTACTTAAATCCACGGGTAACTTATTCGATTAAACATTTTACAGCCCATAGAAAAGATAGAATTTCTTCAAGCTATGCACATGGTGGAGTGGCAATTCTAGTGAATTGTACATTTCCAGCAAGAAACATTCTGCTTCAGACCCACATAGAAGCTGTTGCAGTTCGTGTAGCAATGGGCCAAACAATAACTCTCATCTTATTGTACCTTCCACCTAACAATATTTACACATTGAAAGAATTAGAAGAGCTTGTAAAACAAATACCATCTTCTTTTTGTCTTCTTTATGACTTAAATGCACATCATCCTCTATGGGGATATGCTCACATGGATAATAGAGGGCATTTGCTAGAAAAGCTCATAGACCAACTGAACCTAACATTGCTATACATTGGTCATAACACCTACACTCATCTCTCCACAGGATCTGTGTCAGCAATTGACTTATTTGTTTCCCTGCGTTACTTCCTATTATAGATTGGACAGTTTAAATGATCTGCACAACAGTGAACATTTCCCAATTATATGCAGAATTCAAACAATACAGACACCTTGCCCTAATCATCGTGTGTTATGGAAATTTTCTAAAGCAGATTGGGAAAAGCTTTCTGTCTCCATCTCCTTTGATAGCCAATTGATACAACCAGGATCCATTGATGATGTCACTGAGCACATTACTAAACAAATACTAGCAGCAGCTTCCAAAGCAATACCAATGTCTTCTGCTTTCAAACACAGAAACCTTAAACACTGGTGGAATGACACTTGTACCATAGCGAAAAAAGAAAAAATATAAAGCCTGGAATCTGTTCTGTAAGTTTCCAACCACCGACAACCTAATTCAGTTTAAAAGGCTTAAGGCAAAAGCATGACAAATTAGAAGACAAGCCAGAAAACAATCATGGATACAGTTTGCCTCTTTTATCACAAAAGACACTAGCAGTAAAATTATTTGGAAAAAGATTTGACATCTAAATGGCAAATATTTACTGGTTTCTGCTCCAGTTTTAACCAAGAACGGATGAGAAATATCTTCACCACAAGAAATAGGTAACACGCTTGCAGAGACTTTCTCTGAAACATCCGCCACTACAGCTTATGATGCTTCCTTTCTACAAATTAAAGTAGGTGCCTCCGTAGCCAGGTGAGAAGGAGCAGCAGTGCGTAGCACACGCTTCTTGATTAGACCGGGGTTCGAGTCCATCACCACCAAATACGGAGGATGCGGAAAGGTCAGGGAATGACCACCGCATATCCGGAGCAATATGGCCTTAGTTTCTAATGCTCCTAAAAACAAAAAAAAAAAAACAAAAAAAAAAAAAAATTAAAGCCATAGCAGAAAAATATAAGATAAACTTTCAAACTACCCAGTCTCTAGCCTACAATCAACCTTTTTGTCTTTTTGAACTCCAAAGAGCATTAATCCGATCATCTAATAGCGCTACTGGAGCTGATGGAATCTTTTATGTAATGCTGAAACATCTAAACAATATAGCTTTGAATTTGCTAATAACATTCTTTAACCGGATCTTTCTTGAAGGTACATATCCCTCTGCTTGGCACCACTCCGTTGTTTTAGCCTTTCCCAAACCAGGAAAGGATCAATCACTCTCACAAAATTACCAACCAATCTCCCTCACCAGTTGTCTAGGTAAAACTCTAGAAAGGATGATACACAGACGACTTACCTGGGTTCTTGAAACTAAAAATCTGCTGAATAACAATCAATTTGGATTCCGACAAAATAGACCCCCTTTGGATCTCATGGTGAAAGCAGACTAACATCTGTAATGCTTATGTGAAAAATGAACATCTTGTAATGGTAAGTTTGGATCTTGAAAAGGCTTTTGACACAACCTGGAGATATGGTATATTGCGAGAACTTTATTCCCTAGGATTGCAGGGACATTTACTGAAATTTGTTCAAAATTTTCTCCAAAACAGAACTTTTCAGGTTCGTTGTCAAACAGTACTTTCTCATATCTATACCCAAGAAGAAGGTGTCCCACAAGGGTCAATACTTAGCGCTACTCTTTTTTCACTTAGGCTGTTTGCTATAACCCACAACATTCCCAATACTGTTGAATTATACATGTACGCTGATGATCCCACTCTATCTTGCAGTTCAAAAAATATTCATATTGTTGAAAGACAGCTGCAACTCTCCATAAATAAGCTAGAAATATGGACATAGCAGAATGGATATCGTATGTCAGAACAAAAAACAGTTGCAATTCACTTCTGCAAAAAATGCAAGCTGCATCCAGAACCGGAACTTCGGCTAAAGAACCACCTGATACCATTCACCAGTAATCTTCATTTCCTATGTTTAATGGCAGGGATTTCTTTAACTTTGTTTCTCACATAACATATCTCCGAACTGTTTGTTTAAAGAAACTAAATATTCTTCGGTCCATTTCTGCCATGAAATGGGGTGCCGATAGATTCTCTCTCCTACATCTGTATCGTGCTCTTATCAGGTCTCGCTTAGATTATAGAGCTGTCGTCTATGACTCAGCTAGGAAAATTGCACTAACCAGACTGAACACCATCTGTCACAGTGCCCTTCGTACTGCGCTAGGAGCCTTTAGAACATCCCGTCAAGAGTCTGTATGTAGAGGCATATGAACCTCCGCTTCACCTTAGAAAGAAAATACTGCTCCTTAACTATGCAGCCAATATTCAAAGCCTTCCAGCCATCCTGTTTGACCATTGCTTCTCAACCCTGATTGGATCTAGTTCTGCAACAGCAAAGTTACTGAAAATAGATCCACTGGTATGCAATTAAAAGAATTGATACATGCCTGGGACATAAATTTTGAAAATATGCTTCAAGAGAATGATGTACCTAAGGAGTGGCCAACTTAATTTGTGATGCGATCTACTTTTTTCCTTCAAAATGTGCCGCAATCAACCATCTCAAAAATTTCATTTCACAAGGTGCACAAATTGTTGGATGACTGTATATTTAAAATTCACCGTGATCGACCGAAATTAAATCCGCGATCGACTCGTTGGACACCCCTGATGCACCTGATCCACCCTGGTCTGTAACTCTCCCTCATTGTGATACCTATTTTCAGCAATGGGGAAAGAAATCCCTGCCAGATGAATGTATTAAACAGCCACATAAAGGCCATGCCCTCAACAATGCTCAACGCTGTATAATATATTCAGATGGTTCAAAAACAGACTCTTCTGTTGGTGCTGCAGCTGTCTTTTACACTTTATATATCACTACATGTTGAGTGTAGCAGTTACATGCAGAATTATAAGCAATAAAATTAGCCCTAGAAACACTTCCCATAATACTAGCAGTATAATATACACATATTCCATGAATGCAGTGTCTACATTAGACAATAAACTTTCAATATATCGCATCCCGTCATAAAACAAATATTTTCCTGCTTAAACCACCTACAAAGTAAGAATCATGCAGTGTTATTTTGCTGGATCCCAGGGCATTCTGGGTATCACAGGTAACGAGAGAGAGCAGATCAGGCAGCCAAACAACCAATCAATACAGTACCATCACATTACCAAGTACCATATATAGATTATTTGAAGCATTAAAAAAATCTATACAATTCAGTGGTCTGTAATCTGGAGGTTTCAAATGAACAACAAATTGCTCGAAATCAAAGAGGAACCTGCACTATGGAAATCTAGCTTCAGGCAAAACAGACAAGAAGAGGTTGTTCTATCAAGATTACACATCCAACCCATATATATCTACTCAAGCAGGAAGTCCCACCTCAATGCACGCATTGTATTTTACCACTCACCGTCAAGCATATACTCTTAGATTGTAAGCACTATTCCTTTTTTCGAAAAAATACTTTCCTTTCACTGTCAAGACTGAAAGAGCCTCTATCACTCGCCCATATTATTGGAAACAGTGCGAATTTAAATGAAGTATTTACCTTTCTTAAGCAGATACGAATATATGATTTTCTGTGATGACAAACTGGACCGAAATTTTATATAAAAACATGTCATAGGAACAGGCACATTTTGGCCCTGTTGCCCTTGTGCCCAAAAACACCAATACCAATACAAGTTTGCACAACCACTTAGTTAAAAAAAAAAAAAAAATTAAAAAGTGTGTTCAGTACAAAATTGATATTTTAGTTTTATAATGAATATAGCATTGTTGATCATGAAAAACAAATTAACGTAAATTATTTATTTCTGGCTCTTTTATAAAATGCTAAATATTGCAGATGTATAATAATTTTGATGCAATCATCTTTCTATACATTAAAATAATTTTCATCCTAATGATATTTATTCAGCCAATGGGAGGAGAAGAGAGTTGCGGGTTGTGTGTTATACGTAACAAATATAAAAATACGTAACAGAAGCTTGTTTTACTGTGGTAAAACAAACTTATGTTTAAGCATGGTCACACACTATGACCATGCGGTACCATTCTTGATTTCCATATGTAACATATTTATTTAAATAAACTAAATGCAATAAGGCATAATATTTTACGAGTTTAATAGTTTAAGATTCTATATCAGTGTAGATACACCATAGACAGTCCTTAAAGTAGTGTGAAAGGCACCGACCGATGAAAAGCCAACTAGCTTTGAAACAATGTTGGTGGAGGTGTCCACCGAGAATAAGTGACAATGGTCTTCTCTATTAGTGAAGTGTTACTTATTCGAGGTACAGTAGTGCAATACGTGGCAACTTGTTGTGAAGGATAAGCACAGTATGAGATACAGATGAAATGATGCCTTTCACACTATGATCGTAGTTTTTCTTTAAGAGTTGTCTATGGTGTCTATTTTATCTACACCGATATTATATAGATATAGTAACGTATTTATGTATTCATAGCTGTGGAAGAGAGACACACACAGAGTTGAAAGCTTCTGTAAGTATTCTATTTTATTTTATCAAAAGAAGCAAGCACAGCGAGCAGGGGGCAAAGCCCCCTAGTTTATATTATCAATGTTATTTAGAGCTAAGGTGAGCAGTAGAATTGTTAACACATAAATAAGATATACTGATACAGAGTATATCTCATTGATTTAATACTGTTGGCTTTCTTTTTTTAAAAAGAAAGCCAACAGAATTAAATCAATGAAGCCAACACTATTGGCTTTTTAAAAAAAAAAAAAAAAAAACTGGTATATTATTATTAATAATTGAAGATTAAAAACTTCAGTGTTTCAGACATGTGTGCACGCGCCGCATATTTGTGTTGATATTAAATTAAATATATATATATATATATATATATATATTGAAGAAGTGTTTACACCTTTCTTTCAAATTGACATTAAAGTAAGAATGAAAATGACATGGAATGTTTTTATTAAAGCTCAGATTCATATTTTAATCTTCTCTGATATAGGGTAACATTGTCATTAGTACGCCTGAGAAATGGGATGTTTTATCACGCCGCTGGAAGCAAAGAAAAAATGTTCAGAATATTAATGTGTTCATTGTTGATGAGCTTCAGTTAATTGGAGGAGAAGATGGAGTAAGTTTAAAATTGATAGCATATTTAAAATAGTTTCACAATTATATTCTAGTTTTAAGTGCTTTATTTAATTGATTTTATCACATTCATAAAACAAACTACTTGTGCACATATCTAAATGTCAAACATTACATGTCCTAATTACTTGGGACAACTATTAAAATATAGTGATAATCAAATAGAACTAAACAAATATATAAATTTTAAAACTACTTTCAGTAAAACTTCATTAATTTAAAGTTCAAGACACAAAATATGTCCATTTTGATTAATGGTTTGAAGTAGTATTCACACAAGAGAAGAACATAGTATTATTGAAGAAATAATTTAAAATGATTTCTAAGTGTTTCTTAAATATAATTTTAAAATCACTTAATTTTGGTTTGGTATTAGTATAATGGAAAATTTCCCATCCATTCTTATAATTGTCTAATCCTTCTTCAATTCAAACTGCCCGCTTCTACAACACCAAATGGAAGTTTGCTCTGCCTGAAAGCCAGTTTTCACACAACTATCGTACACCCATCCTATTCTAATGTAAATTTACGTTCCCTTATGTGTGTTGTCCTAGAAAGTTAAGAATGTCATTAATGTTTAGTTTGTTTAGTCCATTAAACACTTCAATCAGGTGTCCTCACAAGTGCTTAGTTTCCGTGCACTGCAATTTGCAGTTTTTCTTAGTAAGTATACCGTTTTGTGATTTGACTACTCTTGTTGCCCTTCTCTGCAGTTCTAACAGATCCACATCCTTCCTAAAATGAAGCTTTCAGATCTCTGTGCAGTATTCAAGATACAATTTACAGAACTCAAGACTATCTTGTTAAGAAAGACTTGGGTTTTGTGAATTACATAGCATGTTTGTGAATAGAATGAATTTTTAAGTGCATAAATATGCTGTAATATGGTTGTGCAGATTTCCTATTGTTTTAGTTATATTCAGCTCTTGATTACTTATCAGAATAGGAGTTATCTGAAAATGATTCAGATATGCCAAGTAATACTAATGCTTCATATAACAACTGATTCTGTTCTATCTGGACACAGTTCCAAATTTATGAAGTCTGAAAGTGATGATGATAGCTGCGAACTTTCAAGCAGTAGTAAGTGTTCTGAAAGTGATGGTTCAGCTGAAATTTTTCAGTTTCAAAAGCTTTGATGTGTGAGCCATATTCTAATAACACAGAAACATATCCATGGACAGAACCAATTGGAATATAGTATTAGTGACAAATGATGCAAGAAAGCAAGCTTATAGAGCATCAATAAAAAACAAGTCCCACATCACCTGTCCATCCCCTCTAAGAATTTGTCTAGTTCTTCCTTAAATTTATTATAACTCTCCACTTTCACAGCACCAGATACAAGTTTGATTTTAAAATCAACCATCCACATTGGCTGAAAGCAAATCATCTGTCCTGTGACCATCCTTCCTTGTTTTAAATGAATGTCCCCCTCAAGTTTGTTGTCTGAACAAGAGGAAAACTATCATCATCATTTAGCTTACTCAGTCCATTCAAAGACATACAACATTCTTACAGCTTATTCAACTATTGTTGTTTTCTGTATTTATCATGATGAAGGTATATCAAGCTTATTGTCCAAGTTTGCAGATGATCGAAGGTTGGCAGGGTTGTTAATGACAGTAATGGCAGTGTGCTACTGCAACAGCATGTAGAAAGGTTGGGTAGATGGGCTGAGAAGTGGCAACTGAAGTTTAACATTGACAAATGTAAAGTGCTGCATATGGGTAGCGGTAACCCCTGAGTAGCATACCAACTATGCGGTACTACATTCAGGCTAGTGGAGAATGAAAAAGACCTGGGGGTAATTGCAGTCAGATATAAAGTTTTCTGAGTAGTGCAGACAGGCTGCAAGAGTAGCTCTGGGGTCTTGTCAATGATATATAGGAATTTTGCTAGCAGGGATGAGGAGGTGATTATTCCCTTGTATAAGGGAATGGTCAGGCCACACCTTGAGTACTGCATACAGGTCTGGAGCCTCATTTTAACAATGATGTAGAGTTGCTAGATATACTACACTCTCAGTTACTATAATAAAAGAAGCTCTATGAATATTCTCACAATGTATTCAGTCATTTGCTAATTAAAAAATAAAGTAACAAACTTGACTAGGGCTATTAAAGCTTTTTATTAAACACAATTTAGTATACTAATTAAGTAAAAAAAAAAAAAAAAGTAAATTTTCCAAAAACTTATACATTTTTATGTGCTCTAAATTTTTCACTTCATTTGCCAAATTTCACTTCATTCCAAATTTCATTAAAATTGGACTAATAGAAATGTAAATATTGTTTATTTTTTTCATTATCACAGGCTATCCCTATACCATATATTGTAGCTGAAGCACTTAGTGTCCACTGGTTTGACAAAGGGGGGGGGAATAAAGAAGAAGAAAGGCAACAAGAAGAGAAAGAATTCATAATGATATATTTGCTTAGTGTCCGAAATTTGGAATACATTATACTCCGGCTGAAACTATTATTTGATAAACAGCTGTTTTCAAATGAACTGAACCTGAGTTTGAATCCTGTCAATGATGAAAGAAATTGTTTTTTACTTTTTTCACAGTGCGTACCAGTTAGTCAGTCTTAGGTGAGGATTGTATGGTTTATTCTCCTAGAAATTCAGATTTTTCATTCAGCAAACTGCAAACAGACAAAGGATACACACAATTACAGACATAATGTACTGATGCCTCCTTATAGCCTTATTTTCTTTGGCAGTTAATACACACCTAATGCCCCAAAGCAGATAAACTTGATAAATATAGCCTAAATTTTAGTTAGCTTTTAATCTATATCCAGAATTCCTTTTGAGTAGTTTTTCTTATTCAGGAAGGTAAAAAGTGACTGTTAGTTCCGATACAATGAGAATATGTAGTCTTTAAGGTCTAGGGGTGGTTCTTTAAAAAAATAAAATGGCTCACAAAAAAAAAAATAAAGGTGGTTCTTTAAAAAAATAAATTTCTTTAAATAAATAAAGTAGGGTGGTTCTGAAAAAAAAAATAAAAAAATAAAAAATTGCTAGTAGTCACAAGGAATGTGACTACTAGCAATAATTTTGCATCGGTTTTCTTTGCAAAAACATTGTTAATCAAAAAAAGTGTGGGCACTGTATAAGTTGTTACCATAAAAGAATTGCCTACCTCTTTAAAATTAACAAGTTAGTTAATGTATACTGTGAATTGCAGGCACATTTAACAAATAGTAATAATTCATGATTTTTTTTTTCCAAAACAGAGAGAGAGATAACAAAAAGCAATGACTT
Organism: Mastigoproctus giganteus; assembly: GCF_048544385.1. Taxonomy (NCBI): domain Eukaryota; kingdom Metazoa; phylum Arthropoda; class Arachnida; order Uropygi; family Thelyphonidae; genus Mastigoproctus; species Mastigoproctus giganteus. The sequence goes on along the minus strand of NC_143585.1, from coordinate 130,554,756 downwards.
CTATATGAACTGAAAATATTTCATTTCTGCATATTGTCATAATGCCCAGTCATTCTTGCAATCAGCTCAAGCCAACAAACATACTGTCTAGTACTTCAACTACAATAGGTGCTGTGAATAGACTATGTAATATGCATATAAAAAAAATATAATAATATTAAAAAATTGCCATATATCTGTTAGTCTGGTTTTAATGAAATTCAGTAATGCTCAAAAATCATCCTAAAAGATCAAAACATAATTTCTTTAAAATCCATCCACCAGGAGTTGAGATGTTACATGCAAAGGGACAGATAGAATAAGAATTGCCAGATTTCTCTTGGTCCACTTTAATGAAATTTGAAACTGCTGGAAGTCACTCTATTACTTGCAGACAGGCAGGCAGGCAAAGAAATAATAATGGCACCATTTCTGTAGGTCCAATGGAATTTGGACCAACAGAGCTTCTGCGCTCGTTTCAGTCAGAACAGATTTAAAACTCTTCCAAACATCTTCCACTCACCTCTCCTCCTACCCATGGATGTGTTGCATTCTTTCATTTAGACATGTCTTCATTAATTGATATGTTTATGGATTTGTTAACATCTCTAAGTATACTTTCTTCATTGGTTGCTTTTTCCTAATAGCCTTCAATCTCAGTTATGACTGGATTGTGGTCGGAATCAGTATCTGCACTGGGGTATGGCTTGACGCTTTTAAAACTGCTCCGAAAATGCTGATTAATCATGATATAGTCAGTTTGGTTTCTGACCACATTTTGTGTGCTGTCTAGAGGGCGACTTCTTTGTATAGAGCCTTCTCTTGGGGAATTGAAACCAGGTTTGGCAATCATTAAGTTCTCCTCTTGGCAGAATTGTATCAGCCGATTCCCTCTTCCATTCCTTGTTCTAAGACCAAATTCTCCTATCGTTTCACTAGGTCTGCCTTTTTTAACCTTAGCATTCAGATCTCTCATAACGATATTTAGGTCTTGTTTCTTTATTAATGTGACTACTTCTTTCAGCTCTGATGGACTTGACACATCATGGCCTGAGTCACCTTTGCACCCTAAAAACCTAAATCAAATCTTTCAGCTATGTATGAAAACGTTCAATTTCTACATATTCCTTATCAGCTGTCAGAGCATATACTTGAATTATGTTAACATTTAAAGGTTTTCCCTTCATCTGGAGTAACATTATTCAAAAGTGACCTCAAAGTTGAGGATGCTTTTGGAGACCACCTTGGTGACTAGGATCCCCACTCCACGCTGGTGTATGTTATTGTCATTTCCAGAGTATTACAAAGTCATGTCTTTGGAAAACATGTGCCTGAATTAGTCCATCTAGTTTTGCATAGCCCCATAACCTGTACATTAAGTCTTTTCATCTCCTGGGTCGCATTCTGACATTTCATGTTCCAGATCACAAAAGATTCACTGTTTTAAGCCTGGGGATTCTTAGCACCCCGTCCTATTGAAGGGATGCTGGGAACTCGGGGCTGGTTATTGTAGTTTTTTTGCCATGGTGATTGTTCTAGGGATAGAATAATGCAGTAGTTTTCCTGCTGGCTTTCTGCATCGTAGTGCAATAATGACAAAATCTATCGCTTAGCTGTCGGGACCCCCACTTGTTGCCTGTACTGTAGGAGCTGCAGCCATCATCCAGAGGTGTTATTTGTGAGGTTTCCAATATATTAGCATTATTTTAGGCATTTGATGCAAGAAAGCAAGCTTTTATAGCATCAGCCAAAAAACTTCTCATTTCACCCATCCGGTCACTGCAAATGTATGTCTAGTTCAGCCTTAAATTTATTTAAGCTATCAACTTCTGCAACAACAGATGGAAGTCTGTTCCAGCAATCAGCTACCCACTGGCTAAAGGTAAACTTGTGCACATCTCTACAACTGTCCTTCCTCAATTTGAATCCATGCCCCCTCAGGTTCTTAATCTGAGCAAGTGGAAGAATCCCGTCAGCATTGAGCCTGCTCAAACCATTCAAGGCCTTATACACCTCAATCAGATTACCTCACAGGTGCCTAGTCTCCAGTTGCTGCAACTTGCAGAACTTAAGCCTTTCTTCGTAAGCACACCCCTTTGTTCCTCTCACCAATCTTGTTGCCCTTCTCTGTACTCATTCTAGTAACTCTACATCCTTTCTAAAATGAACCCTGCAGACCTGTACGTAGTACTCAAGGTGTAGCCTAACCATTGCCTTATACAAAGGGATAATCACCTCCTTGAATCTGCTAGCAAAATTTCTATATATCATTAACAAAACTCCATGAACTACTCTGGCAGCCCATCTGCACTGCTCAGAGAACTTCATATCTGTCTTCACAATTACCCGCAGGTCTTTTTCATTTTCCGCCTCCCTGAGTGTAGTACCACACAGCTGGTACGTTTCTTTTGGGTTACTGCTACCTATATGCAGTACTTTGCATTTGTCACTGTTAAATTTCAGATTCCACTTCTCAGCCCATCTGCCTAACTTTTCTAAATCCTATTGCAGTAGCATACTGTCTTTACTGTCATTAACAATCCTGCCAACCTTTGTATTGTCTGCAAACTTGGACATTAAGCCTTATATACCTTCATCGATATCATTGATAAATACATAAAACAACAATGGGCCCAGTACTTGAACCCCGGAGGACTCCACTAATAACATTAGTCCATGTAGAGCACCTTCTCCTAGGTATGTTGCCTTACTGGGCTAAAGAGTCATACCTACCCTGGTTTGAATCGATTTCCTTCTCCTAGGTATCTCTCTCTTAGTCTGGTTCCTACCTCACAAAAACCCACCCCGCTTGGGTGACCCTTGCTAGTAGCTATGCTACTGTCGGCATGGCTCTCAAGGTTGTCAGAGCATGCAAGCCCCATCACCACGACAAGGTGAAGATTCCATCGAGGGGTATAAATGCATAGATATTTATAACGTCTCTATGCATTTATAAATGCATAGAAAATATATAAATTTGTATATTTAGGAATGTACAGAAAATAGGAGACGTTAATTTCAGTTAATTAACGTGTACTCATTATTTTCCAAGTTACACTTTGCAGGTGCAGTACCAGCATTGCAGAATTAAGGCCATTTGCAATTGTTACACTGGACTCAGAATCTTTTGTTAAAATGCATTTTTTATGCTATTTTTAGAAGATTTAAGCTGACTTTTTGGTCAGTAATTAAAGAGAACTCTCTTCATATCAAAGCCTATATAGCAGTTAAGAAAATAAAATGTGAAGAGGAAATTAAACTGAAAATTATACAAAATTTTGATTGGATCAAATTAAGTAAAATGGACATTGCAAAGGAATGCAACATTTTCCTTTACCTGTTTAAAATGAGGGAGCTGAAGGTTGTAATAAATTTAGGAGCAATTAGTTTAATAATGAAATACACTACACTGTTGTGGAGACAATTTTGCCACTTTAATTAACAACTCTACATCACAGTATCCCACAGAATTCCTTGCAGTATTCTAATGTTTTTTTTTTTTTTTTTTTTTTTTCAGCCGACCGGGCTAGCCAGGTGGGCGAAGTGCCTACCTGGCAACCCACAGGTCGCGGGTTCCAGTCCCACCTCGGGCTTGGATCAAAGTACTGCAAAAACCTTGGGAGGTGCATTATGGCCACAGGAGCCGATGCGCCAATAACTACAAAAAAAAAAAAAAAAAAAAAATTGTTTTCATCCGTTCAGTCGCAGACTAGAACAGCAAAGCAGCGAGCACAAAGTAGCAGGAGTTGTGGCTCGGGGGAGAACCGAGGGGGGCAGCTCTCCATTGCATCACAGCCTCAAAAAATGTGTAGCTTGTGAAACGTTTCCTTAGCTTTCTGGAACAGGACATGGGCTAGCCAAGGAGGATGTCTTTGTGTGCATTTTTATTTTGTCAAGAAATTAGGTGCCAACTTAGCATTCTGATTGGTGCCTACGAGCTTTTGAAGACTTGGGTAAATGCCCTCGAAGGTATTAAAGTGGGGGATCCATCAAGCTCTCAACTGCCCAACTCAATGCCAGAGCTCCCACTTGTGCATCAGGCTACACAGTGGCAATCTCCAAGGCAGAATATGCTGATTCCTCAGGAGATAGTTATTGTCGGTGACTCCATTGTCATGGTTATGGTTAATATATTGTATAAAAAGGATAGGTGGAATAGGATCGGGGCATGTCTGTCAAGGGCAAAAGTTGATGATGTTGTAGGGCAGATATCATCTTTTAAGGGCACAAGGAATGATATTGTTGTAAACATTGGCACTAATGACATTAAGAGTAGGCTGCAGAATTACTTAACAAGTAGAGGTCAATATTGAAAAAAAGTTGTGAATTAGGGTTAAATTTGAAAGTGTCTGCAATTCTGCCCAGACACGATAGGAGGGAGTACATGATGTGAGCCTTTGTCAATTAATTCGACCCTGGAGGGATTGTGCAAAGCTCATGGGGCAGAATTTTTCCCAGCATGGTCTGTGCTTGTTAACAGGAGAGACTGATTCTAAACAGATGGGATACACTTAAATAGAAGGGGTGCAAGAATATTTGCTGATGTTATTGAGGCAGTCTTAGGTGGGTCAGAAAACTGCTAGCTTGGTGGGATTCACAGACTAATAGATAACAGTAGCTGTAGGCAGAGGAGAAAGCGATTCTTGCACTGCTTCTATTAGATTGGAGGGCAGTGTGCTGGAGTTTTCAGGGACTGGTGGGAGTCAACAAATAAATACCTGGGCTGTGTTAGAGTAACTAAGAGTAAGAACAGGTGCATGTATAGTTGCATGTACACAAATGCTAGGAGTATAGTAAATAAATTTGATGAAATTGAAGTGCTGGTCAAGAAATCAAAGGCGGGTATAGTTGGAATATCAGAGACATGGTGTCACACAGATATAAGTAGTGCAGAATTGGAATTTGGGGAGTACAATGTGTACAGAAGACAGGATAGGATGGGAGGAGGGGGTTATGCTGTTTGTTAAGAAACACAAAATCTAAGGAAATGCATACACTGGGAAAGCAAAAATGAGGGGAGGAGTGTGTTATAGGCCTAATGACTGATGAGTACAACAAACAACTGTACAGAGAAATAGAGTGGGCCAGTAAATCAAATCGTTTAATAATGGGGGATTTTAACTTCCCAGATATTGACTGGAACTTGTGGGTTGGTCGCTTGCACACTAAGAAAGCTTTTGTGGATTTATTGGATGATTGTTTTCTGCAGCAGCATGTTCAAGAGGCAACCAGAGAGAGTAATACTCTTGATTTGGTTATCATCAGTGATTATTTATGCATTGAGAATTTGCAGATAAAGAAACCACTAAGTGATAACGATCACAGTATACTGATGTGGGATTTACTTAAAGATTCATAATGCTATTTGCTGATGATGTTACCAGCAGCAAATTCTAAATGGGAAGCTTTCAAGTAAAAAAAATACACTATGCTACTGCAACAGGATCTGGAAAGGTTTAGCAGATGGGCTGAGAGGTGGCAAATGAAGTTTAACATTGACAAATGTAAAGTACTACATATGGGAAACAGCAACCCCAGAGCAACGTATCAACTCTGTAGTACTACACTGACAGTGGTAGAGAATGAAAGGGACCTGGGGGTGGTTGTGCAGGCAGATATGAAGTTCTCTGAGCAGTGCAGACGGGCTGCAAGAGTAGCTCATGGTGTATGGTCAATAATATAAAGGAATTTTTCTAGCAGGGATAAGGAGGTGATTATTCCCTTGTATAAGGCAATGGTCAGGCCACACCTGGAGTACTGTATACAGGTCTGGAGGCCTCATTTCAAGAAGGATGTAGAGATGCTGGAACGAGTACAGAGAAGGGCAACAAGATTAGTGAATGGAACAAAGGGGTGCTCTTACGAAGAAAGGCTTAACTTATGCAAATTACAGTGTCTGGAGACTAGGCACCAGCGAGGTGATCTGATAGAGGTGTATAAAGCCTTGAATGGTTTGAGCATGATCAATGCTGATGGGATTCTTCCTCTTGCTCAGAATAATCACCTGAGAGGGCATAAATTCAAATTGAGGAAAGACAGATGTAGGCTAGACGTGAGGAAATTTGCCTTTAGTCAGCGGGTGGTTGGTTGGTGGAACAGACTTCCATCCCTTGTCGTGGAAGTTGATAGCCTAAATAAGTTTAAGGCTCAGCTGGACAGGTATTTGGAACGAACAGAGGGGTGAAGTGGAAGTGGTTATTTTTTATTTTTTTATTTTTTTGGGCTGATGCTGCATAAGCTTAATTTCTTGCATCAAATGCCTCTACTAATGCTAATGCTAATTTGGTTATCAGCAGTGATTATTTGTGCATTGAGAATTTGCAGATAAAGAAAACACTAAATGATAATGATCACAGTATACTGATGTGGGATTTACTTAAAGATTCATAATGCTATTTACTGATGATGTTACCAGCTGCAAATTCTAAATGGGAAGCTTTCAAGTAAAAAAAATGCATGGGATGCATATAAATTATCAGGTAACACAGAAGCCTATGATAGGTATAAGCTAGTGTGTAATCAAGTCACAAAGGAAGTTAGGCAAGCAAAGGCAGATTATGAGAAATGTTTGGCAAAGGATGCTAAAAAAAAAAAAACTGCATGGACTTCTTTAGTTGTATAAACTCTAGAAGGAAGGGGATGAATCAGATTGGTCCACTCAATGTCGATGATTCAAATCTTGATGATCCAGCTCAGATAGCTGACAATCTGAATGAGTATTTTGCATCTACATTCACACATGAGGAGTTAGTTATTAAGGGGAAAGAATGCCAGAAGTTTATCAAACTGTAACAGGCTATTTAATGATTTTGTAATAACTGAGAGCAAAGCGGAGGAGAAATTGTTGAAATTAAACTTAAGAAAAGCACCCAGAATGAATGGGATCTATCCAGTTATATTAAAGGATGCTTTCAAAGGAAATAAGCAAACCCTTGGCCATAATTATTTATGAGAGCATCCTTGGATTCAGGGAAAGTCGTCACGGACTGGTGATGTGTAAATGTATCCTCAATTCACAAAGGAGAATCTAAGGGTATCACGAGTAATTACAGACCAGTTAGTTTAACTTCTGTTCCGGGGAAAATAAAGGAGTCACCGATTAAAGAAGCAATGCAGGATCATCTAGTCAAGGCTGCAGTAATAATTCAAACACAGCATGGGTTTGTTAAAGGAAAGTCTTGTCTGACAAATTTGATTGGATACTATGATGTGATTATAAAGGAACTGGATGCAAAAAATAATTTTGATATCACATACTTGGATTTCAGGAAAGCTTTTGACAATTTTGTGCTTGGAAGACTACTGTACAAATTGGAGCAGTATGGTATTAAGGGCAAGTTGCTACAATGGATAAAAGAATGATTGAGTGGGAGAAGACAGAACATAGTAATCAATGGATGTTGCTCTTCGTGGACTAGTGGCTCCAACACCAAACCCTGGGTCCCTCAGGGTTTGGTGTTGGACCCACTGTTGTTTTGCATGTTTATCAGTGATATTGATAAAGGTATATCAGGCTTAATGTCGAAATTTCCAGAAGATACAAAGGTTGGCAGAGTTGTTAATGACAGTAATGGCAGTATGCTACTGCAACAAGATCTAGAAAAGTTGGGCAGATGGGCGGAGAAGTGACAACTGGATTTTAATGTTGACAAATGCAAAGTACTGCATGTGGGTAGAAGTAACCCCAGAGGAACTTAACAACTGTGTGGTACTACACTAAGGTTAGTAGGAAATAAAAAAGATCTGGGAGTAATGTGCAGTCAGTCAGATATGAAATTTTCTGAACAGTGCAGATAGTCTGCCAAAGCAGGTCATGGAGTATTGTCAATGATATGCAGGAATTTTGCTAGTAGAGAAAAGGTGATTATCCCTTTGTATAAGGCAATGGGCAGGCCAATGGAAAGAAAAACCATTGCCTTTGGCAATGGATTTTCTTTCCTATCACTTTCTTCCGTGCGGGATGAAAAACTTTTTTTTTTTTTTTTTTTTTTCTCCTCTCTCTTGCCTTCCTTTTCATCTATCTTCATCTAGCATGGGATATTCCTATGTGGAATGAATTTTTTTTTTTTTTTTTACACGATGCACACTGGCCTTACCTTGACAGAGTCTGTAAAAACTGAACAGAGCAACGAGGTGGAGATGAGCTTTTGTTCTAGGAGCCACCCATACAAAAACACAAAAAGAAAAAAAGAAAAAAAAAATGGTCAGGCCATGCCTTGAGTACTGCATACATCTCTTGGTCTCATTTTAGGATGGATGTAGAGTTGCTTGAGCGAGTACAGAGAAAGGCAACAAAATTGGTGAGGGGAACGATGGGGTCATCATACCAAGGAAGGCTTAAGTTCTGCAAATTGCAGTGTCTGGAGACTAGGCACCTGCAAAGTGTTCTGATTGAGGTGTCTTGAATGGTTTGAGCATGCTCGGTGCTGATGGGATACTTCCGCTTGCTCAGGTTAAGAACCTGGGCGGACATAGATTCAAATTGAGGAAAGGCAGTTGTAGAATAGATGTGCATAAGTTTGCCTTTAGCCAGCGGGTAGTTGATTGCTGGAACAAACTTCCATCTTTCATTGTGGAAGTTGATAGCTTAAATGAATTCAAGGAGGAACTAGACAAACATTTGGAGTGAAGGGATGGGTGAAATGGGAAGAGTTTTTTTTTTTTTTTTTTGGCCGATGCTACATAAGCTTGCTTTCTTGCATCACATGCCTCTACTACTGGCAGACGAGGGGAAAGCAACTGATATCAACACTAGCACCATCTAGGTACCCACTTCCTGTGCTGCATATACGCCTGAATTTTAAAATTTTCTTTATATATGTATTACATTATTTATTAAACTGAATACCAAAGGTAACTATATAACTGATGAAATTTAATAAGAATTTGGAATATAAGTTAGGGGTGAAAAAATATATACCTATGAGGCCAAGTATTTTGGTAATTTAAGTTGGATTTCATTGTTGTACCCTATAAATAAACACATAGATTATAATACAATAGTAAAATTAAAATGATGATGTAGCAAATTATTGATTATTGGATACATTGAATGGAACATTAACTAGGGCTAGCTCCATATATCTTATCAGATAGCCTCAGCTATCTGTTTCTGTTTGCCATTTGCCAGTTTATCTAGGTCCAAATATACTGAGAATATAGTTTCTATACTCTAATATAATAATTCAATATATGTTAAATTTAGCAGCAAACTGGCAGAATAACCACTAGCCTGACAGATAGTAGTAAAAATTAATAATAAAAGTGGGTACCAACTATTAATTAATGCAATTTATTTATGTAGTGATAAGGAAAGACTTATGCCAAAATTAAGCGAATAGGAGGAGGAATAAGGATAGCAATAGACCTCAATCTCCCTCATATTGCTCTAATAGATTTTTAGGTTTAAAATTAAGAGTTAGCAAGCTGAAAGCAAAAGCATAGAAACAGCATATTATATAGATACTTCGGATTTACCGGTAGCGTAACTGCCTGGATTTATAGTGAGGATCCTAGTATTACAGTATGTAGTGATATTTTAAGTTAATTGGAAGAAATTTTAGAATAGCCTATGTACATTTTATAAATCCAATAATGAATAGAAAATTACCAGATATATATAATAATAGAAGTTTTATGAATAAGACCAAAATAATATTGAACTTTAGTTTTTTGGAAATAATAAGAATAAATCACCATTAGCTGAAATAGCAGATCAAATAGAAAATCAAAAATAGTTTTCTGTAAAGATATGAAATAAATATAAAATAAACAATACCTTCTTGCTGTGAACAACATAGCTAAAATGATTTATAACTCAGTTTGCTGCCTTATATTTGATGAAGAATGACTGCAGTGCCTTCTCACTTTTGGTTATTATGTGACCAATTAAATATTTAATTAATTTAATAATGGAAATGTGGAAAAATGAAATAATTAATTAAACTACCTACAATGTTAGAAAAAAGCAGAAAATAGTAGAACTAGAAATTAAAATTTAAAACCAAAATAAATAAATAAATTGTGCAAATATAAGAAAATGCAGTAAGATAAACAATGAAAGGTAGCAGCGCCCTCTTATTTTTGGTTACTTTAAGACCAAATTAAATAAATAGACAATTGCTTTCATGGAAGATAATGATAGAAAATTGCTGGAATTGGTATAAAATGTATAAAAATTGAAGCTAGTTAAATAACTGAAAGTGTTGGAAAATTACTGAGAATAGGTAGATTTCAGAAAACAGCTGAAAATGGCTGTTATTTTTTAACTCACTTTAAAAGAATTTAGTTGGTACCCTAATATGAGTGAATAATGTTTAATCATTCAAAAATTAAAATTAGTTACTGCCCCTAGAACAAATATAGGTACAACCTTTTACAGTGTCAGCTATATGTAATATGCTCCAAGGGAAGTGCCTATTATTTACATATGTACAAGCTCTCAGAATAACATTGGCAAGAACAGAGAGAATAAATATGACCGTCCTATTTTATTTTTTATGTACTTCAGCTATAACTAATTTAGGATTAATATTTCTGTGCCATTTATTAATTGCGATAATTATAGCCCTGTTAAGATATTTTGATATGAACTTTTCTGAGAATTCTTCCTACACAGTTTGGCTTTTAATTCTATAATACTTTTTGTTATTACTTATTTTTATTAATCTGAAACTCTGTGAAATAATAATGTTATTGTGAATCATTTTGCAATATGGAATGCCAATGCATTAAGCTAATAGCTTCAAAGTTAGTCTTTATATTTGTCATATACTTTGGTATACCACTTATTATCAATTTTATAAATATCTGTATCTAGATATGTAGCAGCTGTAGTGCTGTCTTTATTAGTACTTTCCAGTTGTAACTCCTGAGTATACTGTGGTACGATATCTTTCTGAAAGTGGGGTTCATTTATTACAATAATATCATCAATGTAGCGATATAATATTAGGCTTTTATTTATATTTCTCTCATAATAGGTAAAGATTTGCTACTATGCAAGAACTGCATGCCCCCCTAGCTATTCCTGTATGCTGTTTATATACCATATTTCTCCATGTATAAGACCCACCTTAATTTTGGGGCCCGAAATTTGAAAAAAAAATGTATTACATAAAGTTATTGAACTCAAGTTTTATTCATCATAAAATTCATATAACTCCTCATCACTGTCAAAACTCCCATCCATTAGCTTGTCCTCATCTGTGTCTGATGACGAATCACTGTCTTCATATATTGCCTCGTCCTCAGTTCCATCTATGGAATTTGAAATGCCACACTTCTTAAATGACTTGACAATGATCTCAATCTTGATATTATCCCAGGATCTTTTCACCCAGGTGCAAACTTCTCCTATAGTTGGTTTCTTCACTCTTCTTGCTGGTGTCAAATTGTCCCCAGAAGACTTCATCCATTGGTTCCATTCGTCTCTCATGGCAGCTTTAAAGGGTTTGTTAATGCTGACATCAAGTGGTTGGAGCTGGGATGTCAAGCCTCCTGGTATGGCGGCAAGTTTTGTTTTTTGCTCTGCAGCAGTCTTCTTTGTATTTTTTGTTATGTGTGCCCTGAACTGATCAAGCACCAATAGGGCAGGTTTGCGTAAGAGCCCACCTGGTGTCCTGCTTCAAACTTTCTCAAACCAGATCTTCATCCCATCCTGATCCATCCAACCCTTGTCATGAATGTGGACAGTCACTCCTCGAGGAATGCCTTCTTTTGGCATTGTTTTGCGTTTTAAAATCAGCATAGGAGGCAGCTTGGTTCCGTCGGCACAACAAGCTAGAACAACTGTATAATGGCTCTTTTCATGTCCACTTGTCTTCACAGTTACAGTTTTTACCCCCTTCTTATCAACAGTTCTGTTACTTGGGACATCAAATTGAAGGGGGGGACTTTGTCCATATTTGCAATCTGTCCTGAATCAAACTGATGTGTCTTCCAACATTGAATGACAAAACGATGAAATTCAAGGACCTTCTGCTCATAGCTTTCAGGCATCTTTTGGGCAAGTCTGGTGTGTGTACGCATGCTTAGTCCATTCCGTTTCATGAACCTGAAGCACTAATTGTGTCCTCCTTTGAAATTAGTAACTTCTTTTTCATCAGCAATTCTTCTTGCCTCATGCTGAACCATATTTGTGGACAATAGGAATTCCAAATGACCTTTGTCCTCAATCCATATCTTCAATTCCCTCTCTAAATCAGGCCATTTTGCTGACTTGTCTCTAATGGCCTTCTTCTGCCGTGGCGTTTTCAGTAGGGTTTCTTCTTCCCATAGCCAGTCTTGGATTGTTTTCTCAGTTGGAGGAGGACCAAACTTACATTCAGCAGCGCGATTTTCATTCACTTTTGCAAACTGGGTCACTTTTAACTTGAATTTAGCACTGTACAAAAATCGTTTCTGGGCCATTTCTGGGCAGAACTTGGCAAAACGTAACCTAATATACCGGTAACAAGTGCGAAACAATGAGCGCAAAGACAACAAGTGTGAAAAGGCAGGAAATGCAAGTAAAAAAAAAATCTACAACCACTGTATAAGATGCACCCAGTTTTTAGACCCTAAATTTTACATTGGGAAATACGGTACTTTACTACCATTAAATATGTAGCAGTTGAATAAACATAAATTTATGATGTTGTCCCAGTTATACTGGTCACAAGGTAATATACTATGATATTCATTATAATAGCAGTTAAAGACATATTTCAAGTTTATATATATATATATATATATATTATTTTATTTTATTTTTTCATTATTATTTTAAATGGGTGTTAATCTGAAACTGTGTAAATTGAAGTGTCGTAAAGCAGGGCCTACCTGTATAATAAACGGCAGGCCGCATTGTGCACATTCATGGGTCAGAGGTTGCCCATTCCTGCTATATACCGCAATTAATTGTATTTCTTGGCTGTATATAATGAGTATTGTGAATAACATTGTATTCAATCAGTCATGAAACTGAAAGTTAAAGAAGAAAAATCAATGCTGCTTTATTTTAAAGGTCACATTTTAGTATTCATTGTGATGGAGCACATTGAGTTCATCACATATAAAATTTACTATAATATTTACAAGCATCATTTGAATGACGCTAATAACATGCAGGAACAGTCTGTAGATCACCAACACAAGAGGGGGATAATAAATAAATAAATATCCCCCCCCCCCAATTTCATATTGCAGTGTATGTCACTTAATGTGATCACAGATAATGTTATATTATATCTTTTTTGAAGTCCCAATCAGATGGTTTATTGTAATAATTTCTTCAGTTTTTATTATTGCTTTTTTTTTTTGCATTATCGTGGTTTACACATGTGCAACAGAAGTGATTATGTAACATCCCAGTTTGTTCTTGAACTCCAACACATTTCATGTCTAATTACTGCTGTTGCTTCATAAAGTTCGCAATCGTATGGTTGTCGGTGTCATTACTCTGTGAAAGAAGTTACTGTGTCTGCACTCCTACTAGTCTGACTGTTTTAATTAGAGTATTAATCCTTTTCTAATTCTTATTTTTATGTTTTCGTGGTTTGTATGGATTTTCAAAAACATTGAGTTTCATTTTTATTGATTACATTCTCAAAGAAACAGGACAGTCAAATTAAAATACTTTGTATTACTCGAATTTAATGTTTCCTTTCTGTCCCCTCCCACCTTTTTTTTATGCATTTCTTCTCTGCATCAATACAACATTGAACAACTGCATACTTATTTCATTGGTTATTGTTATCAAGGCTGTGTCCCAAAGTGATCATGTTAAGCTTCATCCAGTGACATTGTACATATTACTTTATTATGATCCACTTAATTACAAGTTAGTTTTCATAGATAAAAAAGTTGCCCATGGTGAGAATTTGAGATTGGTTATACTGTAGCTTGATTACTTTTGCAACATCTATAAAATAAATTTTTAGAACTAGAAAAAAATCTTTGCAGACATAAGTAAACAAAATTAATTTTATTAGATAAATAAATATGCTTAATTTGTTATTCCCATTAGCCTATCCTTGAGGTCATATGCTCCCGTATGCGTTACATTTCATCCCAGATTGAGCGCCAAATTCGGGTTGTGGCTCTGAGTTCTTCACTTGCTAATGCTAAAGATGTAGCCCAATGGCTTGGTGCAGGCACTAATTCAACCTTTAATTTCCATCCAAATGTACGTCCTGTACCACTTGAACTGCATATACAGGTGAGATTACTTCTTAATTAGGCTATATTAATTCATTTTATAACTGATGAATCCATTATTAATTCATATGTCATTTATCTACTAGGGCAGTGAATGTTATGGGAATTTCATATAAAATTGCACAGTTTAATGTATGAGAGAAAACAAATCAGATGTAAAAGGTTTCTTCTAGTATAGAAACTGGCCTGAATGCTAAGTAAGAAAGTCGTTTATTGACATGCAACAAACTAGTAACTTGCCATTACAAGTTGTTGTGCCCTGATTTGCAAACATAGTTACTGTGGTGATTGTATGAAAATTTTCTGAAACCACTGGTCTTGTGATAAATGTACAGTAATGGTTGTAAAGCATAACTTGCAAATGCTAATTTGTTAATATCATTCAAGTGTCAAATTTTTAAACACTGCTGGAATGACGCTTGTATCATAGCAAAAAAAAATAAATAAATAAAGCCTGGAATCTGTTCCGTAAGTTTCCAACCACTGACAACCGAATTCAGTTTAAAAGGCTTAAGGCAAAAGCACAACAAATTAGAAGACAAGCCAAAAAAGAATCAAGGATACAGTTTGCCTCTTTTATCACAAAAGACACTAGCAGTAAAATGTAAAATTATTTGGAAAAAAATTTGACAACTAAATGGCAAATATTTACCGTTTTCTGCTCCAGTTTTAACCAAGAACGGATAAGAAATATCTTCACCACAAGAAATAGCTAACACGCTTGCAGAGACTTTCTCTGAAACGTCCAGCTTATGATACTTTCTTTCTACAAATTAAAGCCATAGTAGAAAAATATAAGATAAACTTTCAAACTACCCAGTCTCTAGCCTACAATCAACCTTTTTGTCTTTTTGAACTCCAAAGAGCATTAATCCGATCATCTAATAGCGCTGCTGGAGCTGATGGAATCTTTTATGTAATGCTGAAACATCTAAACAATATAGCTTTGAATTTGCTAATAACATTCTTTAACCGGATCTTTCTTGAAGGTACATATCCCTCTGCTTGGCACCACTCCGTTGTTTTAGCCTTTCCCAAACCAGGAAAGGATCAATCACTCACACAAAATTACCGACCAATCTCCCTCACCAGTTGTCTAGGTAAAACTATAGAAAGGATGATACACAGACGACTTACCTGGGTTCTTGAAACTAAAAATCTGCTGAATAACAATCAATTTGGATTCCGACAAAATAGACCCCCTTTGGATCTCATGGTGAAAGCAGAGACTAACATCTGTAATGCTTATGTGAAAAATTAACATCTTGTAATGGTAAGTTTGGATCTTGAAAAGGCTTTTGACACAACCTGAAGATATAGTATATTGCGAGAACTTTATTCCCTAGGATTGCGGGGACATTTACCGAAATTTATTCAAAATTTTCTCCAAAACAGAACTTTTCAGGTTCGTTATTAAAAACAGTACTTTCTCGTATCTATACCCAAGAAGAAGGTGTCCCACAAGGGTCAATACTTAGCACTACTTTTTTTTCACTTAGGCTAAACACTATAACCCACAACATTCCTAACATACATGTATGTTAGGAATGTCGAATTATACATGTATGCCAATGATCTCACTCTATCTTGCAGTTCAAAAAATATTCATACTATTGAAAGACAACTGCAACTCTCCATAAATAAGCTAGGAATATGGACACAGCAGATTGGATATCGTATGTCAGAACAAAAAAACAGTTGCAATTCACTTCTGCAAAAAACACAAGCTGAATCTGGAGCCGGAACTTCAGTTAAAGAACCACCTGATACCACTCACCAGTAATCTTTGTTTCCTAGGTTTAATGTTGGACACCAAACTTAACTTTGTTTCTCACATAACATATCTCCGAACTGTTTGTTTAAAGAAACTAAATATTCTTCGGTCCATTTCTGCCATGAAATGGAGTGCCGATAGATACTCTCTCCTACATCTGTATCGTGCTTTTATCAGGTCTCACTTAGATTGTGGGCGCCTCTGTAGCCAGGTGGGAAGGAGCAGCAGTGCGTAGCACACGCTTCTTGATTAGACCGGGGTTCGAGCCCGTCACCACCAAATATGGAGGATGCGGAAAGGTCAGGGAATGACCACCGCATATTCCGGAGCAATATGGCCTTAGTTGCTAATGCTCCTAAAAACCAAATAACAAACAACTTAGATTGTGGAGCTGTTGTCTATGACTCTGCTAGGAAAATTGCACTAACAAGACTGAACGCCATCCAACGCAGTGCCCTTTGTACTGCACTAGTAGCCTTTAGAACATCCCCTGTCCAGAGTCTGTATGTAGAGGAATATGAACCTCCACTTCACCTTAGAAGGAAAATGCTACTCCTTAATTATGCAGCCAAAATTCAAAGCCTTCCAGCCCATCCTGTTCGACCATTGCTTCTCAACCCTGATTGGATCACGTTCTACAACAACAAAGTTACTGAAAATAGACCCATTGGTATGCGATTAAAAGAATTGATACATGCCTGGGACATAAATTTTGACAATATGCTTCAAGAGAACAATGTACATGATCCACCCTGGTCTGTAATTCTCCCTCACTGTGATAGCTATTTTCAGCAATGGGGAAAGAAATCCCTGCCAGATGAAAGTATTAAACAGCTACATAAAGTCCATGCCCTCAACAATGCTCAACGCTGTATAATATGTACAGATGGTTCGAAAACAGACTCTTCTGTTGGTGCTGAAGCTGTCTTTTCCTCTTTTACACTTTCTGTATCACTACCAGTTGAGTGTAGCAGTTACACTGCAGAATTATAAACAATAAAATTAGCCCTAGAAAATATAAACACTTCCCACAATACTAGCAATATAATATACACAGATTCCATGAGTGCAGTTTTTGCATCAGACAATAAACTTTCGATATCACATCCCATCATAAAACAAATTTTTTCCTGCTTGAACTACCTACAAAGTAAGAATCATACAGTGTTATTTTGCTGGATTCCGGACATTTTGGTATCACAGGTAATTAGAAAGCAGATCAGGCAGCCAAACAACCATTCAGTACAATACCATCACATTACCACGTACCATATATAGATTATTTGAAGCACATTAAAAAAATTTATACAGTTCAGTGGTCTGAAATCTGGAGGTTACAAACGAACAACAAATTGCTTGAAATCAAAGAGGAACCTGCACTATGGAAATCTAGCTTCAGGCAAAACAGACAAGAAGAGGTTGTTCAAGCAGGATGTCCCACCTCAATGCACGCATTGTACTTTACCACTTACCGTCAAGCATATACTCTTAGATTGTAAGCACTATTCCTATTTCCGAAAAAATACATTCCTTTCACTGTCACGACTGAAAGAGCCTCTATCACTCGCCCATATTATTGGAAACAATGCGAATTTAAATGAACTATTTAACTTTCTTGAGCAGATATGAATATATGATTTTCTGATGAAGAACTGGACTAAAATTTTATATAAAAACATGTCATAGGAACAGGCACATTTTCGCCCTAGTTTCCCTTGTGCTCAAAAACACCAATACCAATCAAATTTTTTTTTTTTTTTTCCACTTCCATGTTCATAATAATGCTGAAAATTTAAAATAGAAAAAAAAATATAGGTAATATAATGCACTCACTAATTTGGGATAATTTTGTAAGGCATGGCATATGTTGCAAGGTGTATTTCAACTCTTCACCTGTAGCTATAGTGATGCGGGGGCCAGAAAATCTTTAACCCATCGCTAGTCGCAACTTTTTTTTGGAAAAAAACACAGTTGTGCAAAACCTAAGAGGTACCAAACTTTTCAAAACACAGAACCATTTTAAATCAATAATCATTATGATCAATACAAAAAAGCACATTTTTTACAAAAATTAAAAAGAAAAAAAGTGGAACTACTTTCTGTAGCTGAAGTCTCCACCACATCAGCCAACACCCTAATTTCAAATGATACACATTGTTTATGAGATGCTCAAAGTGAAAACATTGAAGCAAAAGGTAACCTTACAAATTTTGCGCAATTTTAATCACAAATAAACAATTTTTCACTTTCAAAACATCTCAGTTACAACTTAGACTGTATTTTTGAAGGTTACCTGTTAGCTCCTGTGTGAATTTTGCCAGATTAAATCTTTTGTTGAACCTTAGACTGGTTTCTTTTGGTAATGAAGAAAGTCTTCTTGCTTCTGACCTTTCATTAAAACATTACTAATAATGCAGCGTAGTGTTTTATATATTTTCTCATTTGGTATAAACAGAGAAAACAGAAAAGATGGATTTTTGGAGTGTGTCCATTTTGTCACTTGTTTGGTTATGTAATCTTGTTTAAATGAAAATCCAGCTTTTATTTTACTTCAGGCAGAATATTTTTTCCAATTTGAGAGAAACAGCAACAAGTTGAATGTGCAGTGTGTAGACACAAAGCAAAAGAATTTAATAGAAAAATTCATGTCTAAAGAAACTGCTGAAGTAATGGGGTGTATACTACTCAGAAATTTGTGTAATTTAAGTTAAATTCAGGCAGGAAACGTAAGGAATTAAAAATAAGATATTAACTTTAGTGATGGAGAAAGAGGTTGAGAGAGGTAGAAATTTTCACATGTGCTTTTGGTTATTATTATGTGTGGATGCTTATTGTTAATAAGCATCCACACCATACAAGTAAATCCTCCCTCAGAGGCGAGACTAGAGCAGAATTTTTAAAAAAATGCCATTGTAACAAGAGGAATAGATTTGTAATTCATTATTAGTAATAAATTTAATTAAAACACTATGCCACACAAGAAGAATCAACATGTGAGTGTTCAAGCAGAGAGGAGACAAGGGAGATCATAAACAGGAGCAGCAAAAGATTTTGGACCTGACCTCCCAGTATAATCTTTGTAATCGGTGACGGGGGGGGGGGGACAAATAACTAGAATCTTCCTATGCTTCTACTCAGCCTGCAAGAGAAACCTGGAGATTTAATCTACTGTCATTCCTTTATTAGTAGCTGTATATAAGAGTCAGAACTGGTATTTTTAAATTAGCTTGCAGAGAATATACAGATAACAATTTCCAGAATGCATTTGTATACTTATTTTTTTGTGTGTAATTTATTTATGATTCTTGGCATTTTTTAATTTCTGATTTCATTTTTGAAATCAGAAATTAAATATTGGGGGACCACATCAAAATAAAACAAGTTAATATCTAAAATCATTTATGGACAAAGACCCTCTGTAGCGAAAAAACATACAACTTGTATGTTTTTTGCTACAGAGCATGTTCAAAAACTTCCTCTGGAAAAGGATAATAATGGCAGATTAATTCAGTGATTGGGTATAAACAGAATAGCAGTCTACACCAAGTGGCCAGTTGTACACCCTGCCTTCCCCCATCATACAAAGAATTGACCATTCCATCAGAGGCAGTCATGTATCCGTAACAGGCTGTATAAAACAGATAGTCAGATATCAAGTGATAGCAGACATGCATGCTTGCAACTCATTGATGAGGTATTTGTGTAGTAGTATCTAGAATGTACCAAGAAGAGTCTGCCAACAGCAGCCCTCACCAGAAATGGATGGCTGATGTGAGGAGACAACAGAAGCTAATATCCTTTTATATGTGTGTCATCACCATAACAGAGAAAATATGAATGATGGTTGAAAGCAAGATGTTGGCTGTTTTCGTATTTCATCCCTTGAAGCTTTATTTTATGATACTAACTTGCAGACAGAAATGAGAACTTTACTATGATTTACTCTATTCAACCTAGCACATACTGTTGGATACAATAATTAACCTCTTTGTGGATATTTGTGTGTAACTGCCCAGTTACATCTAATCTAAGAAATTAGGTTTGCTAGATATCAGATTATATATTTCACTGGCTCAGTTACACAGAACAACCAAATGGATTTAGTAGTGTCCTTCAATACTCTAGTCAAAAATGCAAGAAACTTTGTTTTCAGGTAGGAAATGCAAAGTAGAGGATAAGCATGTGGCTTCTGGTGCCTTGTTGCCTAAATTTATATTGAACAAAAGCAGAACACTAATCCAGCTACTAAACCTTTTTTATCTTGGGAATAATCACAGTATTTGTTATTGGTAGCGCAGTTGTTCAATTTAAGCTGGCAGCAGTTTGCATTCCTTATAGTAACCTAATTGTGAAAGAATCTCCAGCACCATCAAACAAAAAAAAAAAAAGACCAATGGCCTTGTTTGGATCCAAACTTTAAACAGTTAGGTGCAGAAAATTAGGAATATCCTAAAAGTTGGACCATATAGTTTTGTTATACTTATTCAGTTGTTTTTAATACACACAGAATGGTGGTATTTTCTGTTCATGCTTTATATCATGCAAATCAAACACTCTTGGAATAAAGAGTTGGAGTATGATACACAGAACAAGCCATACCTGCAAAATATCTATGTAAATAACTTGATTTGCCCCTGTGGTGCCAACAGTCAATACCCATTGCTACAGCAACAATGGAGAAATTATAGTATATCACAAATACGGAGTAGCCAGGCAGCTTAATTTGTGGCATGTGTGTGTGTATGGTTTTCAAAAATGTAAATCTTACACACAGCCCTTGATATCCTGTCCCATTTTATCCCATCTCTGCTGCAGCAGTATAAGTGGGAAATGTGGCAACGCCAAAACCCCAGTAGAGGATAAGCCATGCAATTATGATATCTCTCCTGAAGTGTTTTATCAGTTAAATTTTATGCTAAGGATGTGGCTCATTTCATGAAATAATGGAACTGAACTATTCATTCCGGAAGTATACTGTTTCATTTGAATAACACCTAGTCTCCAACAGTTCTTATCTATTATTAATAAATTATTAATTTGGACCATTAATAATAGTTTAGTACTAAGTTTGATTGGAAAGATTTTCTGTACACATTGCAATGTAATGATTTCAACATTGAATTCTGTCATGGAGATGATGGCAAAAGCAGTTATATCATAATTTATATTTATAATTACTTTATTTATTTATAGATACTTTTTAAATTAAATTATTAAGAGTTATTGTTCAGATTCTTCAATTACATAACACAAACATCTCAAATTTATTGACTGTCACTTTATTTTACTTATTTATTATTTTTTTTAATTTAGGGCTTCAACATAACCCATAATGCTTCTCGCTTATTGGCAATGAGCAAGCCGGTTTATCAAGCTATTACAAGACACTCACCAAGGAAACCAGTGGTGATTTTTGTGCCTTCAAGAAAGCAGTCACGGTTAACAGCCATAGATATTTTGACATATTGTGCTGCAGAAGGGCAGCCTGCCCGCTTTCTTCATTGCAGCGATGATGATTTACAGCCATTTACAGATAAGATTGTGGATAAGGTCTGTCTCATTTCCTGTGAAAATTTTCTAATTTGGAGAGTCTAGTTAAATATTCTTGTAAACATGTATTCTAAAAACCGTTGTTGTTAAGTAAACCAAGACTTGCTATTCACAAATCTTTTAATGAATATTGCATAGTCTTCAAACTGGTATTTGAGACAAGAGTAAAAGAACTATGGCTTAAATAAAAAAATACAGATAGTTCTTTGTTTATGATATTTTCACTATAGCAAAATCAGAATTTTATAACAATTTTTGGCATGAGTTAGAAATTTCCACAAAAACATCATTATAAAAATTGATTGATGGGCGAGAATTCCTTTTATTTGTGAAATGAGACAGAATGTGTTTGGTTGATGTTCCACTATGTAATTTAATAGAATAGTGTGCACTGATTCTGTCAGTTTGCATTCTATAATAGTAACCACATATAAATTCATTCTGATTGATTGAAACCCTACAAATGTGTGTAGAAGATAACCATCAAAAATGGTAACAGTTACACTGATGGAAAAAAAATTACAGAACACATCTCTTTAGCAGCGATTTAAAGTACAAAAACAAATGTATACAAGGGAACATAACGAAAGGCGTAGGTTGAGCACTTACCATGAACTTCTGTGAAGTCGACAGTGATTCATCAGTGGTACTATAAAGTGCAGTCAGAATTGCTAAAGGTAAAGACAGGTTTATGAGCAATATAATAACACTGTTAAGAGACCCTCTTAACAGTTTCACTATATTGTTTGTAAACTTGTTCATAAACATTGAAGATAAAAAGCCTGAACAATTGCAATTTAATTCCAGAATTGGATAACTTCATATTTCTTCATGTTCATTAAATTGTGAAGAAAAACATGAACACAGCCATGCTCACCTTGATAATGCACCTTGACATCCAGTTAGCTTGGAGAATCTAATTGACAGAGTTTGATTTTGTCACTGCAGTGTTTCACAGTTAAAGCTAATGAATCTTTTCTGATTTCCACGGTTCAGAGTGCAAGAAGATAGCCAAACACTGACA
Organism: Mastigoproctus giganteus; assembly: GCF_048544385.1. Lineage (NCBI taxonomy): Eukaryota > Metazoa > Arthropoda > Arachnida > Uropygi > Thelyphonidae > Mastigoproctus > Mastigoproctus giganteus. Next base: position 130,532,230 of record NC_143585.1, on the reverse strand, counting down.
CACAGTGGTGTAGCTAGAGTAGAATGCCTATGACTGAATCTCTCATCCTTGGGGGGGGGGGGGGTGGAGATCATTTTGGGCTTGTGATATTTTTCCATCCTCTGTTTATTCCAGTTACATACATTAGCTGTAATTGAATTAACAGAGGAGACTGCTTTCACAGGGATGGGATATACTTGAATAGAACAGGTGTAAGAATATTTGCTGGTGCTGTTGAGGCAGTGATAGGTAGGTCGGAAAACTGCTAGCTTGGGGGGGGGAGGATACACAGACTAATTGCTTAACTAGAGCTGTAGGCAGAGGTAAAAGTGATACTTGAACTGCTACTATTGGCACATACAGCAGCCTGGAAAGCATAGTGTCTGGGACTTAAGGCCCTGCTATGGGTCATCATAGAACAAATAAATACTTGGGCTGTGTTAGAATAACTAAGCGTAAAAATATATGCGTGTATAATTGCATATACACTAATACTAAAAGCATTGTAAATAAATTTGATCAATTTAAGGACTGATTAAGTCATTGAATGCATAAGAATAGCAGAAACATGGTGTCACTCAGACATAAGTGATGCTGAATTTGACTATGGGGATTACGATATATACAGGAAGGGTGGACAGGACACGAGAGATGAACATGTTATGCTCTTAGTTAAAAAGCATATTAAATGTAAGGCAGTGCATCCAGTTAACGTGGGTGACAAGTGCAATATTGAGTCAGTTTAGAGTGATATAAGCACTGAGAAAACAAAATTGTGAGCAGGAATGTGTTATAGGACTAATGACTGTGAAGAGTATACCAAACAGCTATACAGAGAAATAGAGTAGGTCAGCAAAACTGAATGTCTCATAATGGGGGATTTTAACTTTCCTGGCATTGACTGGAATTTGTGGGTTGGTCACTCATACACTAGCAAGACTTTTGTGGATTTCTTGAATGATTGTTTTCTATAACAGCATGTTAGTGAGGCAACAAGAGGAAGCAATACTCTTAATCTGGTTATCAGCAGTGATTCTTCATGCATCAAGAATTCTGCAGGTCAAAGATCAACTGAGTAGTAGTGATCTCAGTATAATAAAGTGGAATTTAATTAAAAACGTAACTACTCTTGGAGGTAAAGGCTTTGCTTTTATAAGAGTGATCTCAGACAATTTTTAAATTCTGTGCAGTGGAACCAACTGATGATGCTACCAACAGCAGATTCTAAATGGGAAGTATTCAGGGAAGTAATCAAAGAAACTACTAGGTTCTTCATACCAAAAAAGAAATACTGTTCAAGGCTTGGACCTAAATGAATGACAGATGGACTATTGAGACGTGGCACAGAAGAAAAGTGCATGGGATGCATATAAATTATCAGGTGATTCAGAAACCTATAGTAGATATAAATTAGCCTGTAATCAAGTCACAAAGGAGTTAGGCAAGAAAGCAGACTATGAGAAGTCTCTGGCAAAGAATGCAAAGAAAAGCAGCAAAGACTTCTATGCTTATATTAACAGTAGAAGGAAGGGATTGGATCACATGGGGCCACTTGATGACTATGAGTTAACTGTTAATGACCCTGCATAGGTTGCAGACAAATTGAATAAGTATTTTGCATCTACATTCATATGTGAGCAATTCTTTAGGGAAGGAAATGCCAGAACTTTATCAATTTTTGAGGAGGAACTAAATGACTTGGTGATAACTGAAAGGAAAGTGAAAGGGAAATTGTTGAAGAGATGGAAATAAAAATAGGCACCTCTCGTGGATGAAATCTATCCAATTATAGTAAGGGAAGCAGCAAAGGAGGTAAGCAAACCCTTAGCCATAATTAAGAGAGCATCCTTCGATTTAGGCAAGGTCCCTATGAACTGGAGATGTGCAAATGCATCCCCAATTCATAAATGGGGATGAAACGGTGACATGAGTAATTACAGACCTGTTAGCTTAACGTCTGTTCCAGGGAAAATAATGGAATCACAGGTTAAAGAATTAATGCAGGACCATCTGGACAAGCATACAATTATACTGTAATCACAGCGTGAATTTGTTAAGGGATGGCCTTGTCTAACCAGTCTGATAGGTTACTATGAGCACCTGTACAAAAGTAATGCCTCCTAATTTTTTTGCCCCTCGATGTGGGCACCTGTATGTGGTGAGGTGATCTTCCAGTGATGCTGCTGGCCTTCCAGATTAGCATCACTGAGATCTAACGCACATACCTTGGTTCCAGGGTTACATTGTTGGAATCCGGTGTGTGCAGCTGTGCGCCGCAACCCGTGGAAACTCGGAAAGGGGGATCCTGGTGGATGAGGGGGCCCAGCCCTAATATGCCACTGTGGCCCCTGCTGCGACAAAACAGGTGGTCCCGGACTGGCCCGACTGGGATCAATCGGCGGGTGGTTTTTTTACTGCTAGGGGTCAACTGCGTTCCAATAAGTCTCCCTCCCTTTGTTCCTGGGATGGGATCAAGACTTATTGGTAACGTGGGTATGGTGCTCCTAAGTGAACTTGGTATCTCATTCGCATACGCTAGTTCACGAGTATGCGTCCTCTTGTTGGGCTCTGTGGTGGGTGAGGTACTTAGGACATCGGAAACTTTCTCTTTACTCCTATGAGTAATTTAAATCTTTCAAACCCCTCTGGGTCCTCTACGAGGTCCCTACCTGAAATTGATGAAGAGACATCATTGTAGTAACATCAAATCCCATTTCAGTAACATCAAAAAAGAAACACCGAACAGAAGCTGCACCACCTCCTTTCGCCCTTCTTCTGAAGTCAGTAAAACGACTTAGATCAGGTGACCTTTTGTAGAAACTTCCTCAGTGCGACATTCAGAATTGCTTCTCCAAACAACATCTCTTGGGGGCATTCCAATTAAGATATCACCACACAGGACGTTGAATACGTCGCATGGTGTAATTGCCGAGTGGGATCTCCTTGAAACATCTGAAGAGGAGATATGCACTGAACTGAGAGATCAAGGAGTAGCAGTCATTAAGAGGATATTTATGTGTAAGGAGGGAAAACTAGTCCAACTAGTGTTCTTATCCTTACATTAAACACGCCTAAACCACCTACTTCCATCAAGGCTGGTTATCTGAACTGTCCTGTAAGGGTGTACATTCCGAACCCGTTGCGATGTTTCATATGCCAAAAATGTGGCCACTCTCAGATGTCGTGTCGTGGATCACCTGTTTGTGCCTGCTGTGGAGCAAAAGAACATGGCACAAAGGAATGTTCTGCCTCGAAACCAGCATGCTTGAATTGTGTCAGTGAACACCCTGCATATTCAAGTGCATGCCAACTAGCCGAGTGGTAAAGTACCTGCCCGGCAACCCAAAGGTCGCGGGTTCGATTCCCGCCTCGGGCTTGGATCAAAGTACTGCAAAAACCTTGGGAGGTGCAATATGGCCACAGAAGCCGATGCGCCAACAACTACCAAATCAAAAAATCAATCAAGTGCATGCCAAAGATGGAAAGACGAAAAACAAATTCAAAAAATCAAGACGGAACATAACATCAGTAAACAGGGGAAAATCTTATGGACAAGCAGTTTTGAGGAAGGTTTCAATTTCAACGCAAACTGATATTTCAGTCTCGTCACATGATTCTTTTACACCCCAAGCCTGATACTTGTTGACACAAGCACAGCAAGATAAAGCAGTCGCTACTCCCATTTCAGTACCAACCAAGGAAGTAGCACCTAAAGAAAAATCACCTCCAACTAAAACCCTGCCTGTTATTAGTGAGGTACAGGAGGAAATGGAGGTAAATGAAGAAGCAGAAAGTGTGGAAGAATCTATTCTGGATCTTCATCCAGAGGAAGAAATGGATATTGGGCACTCTCAATTTCTCAAAGATAGAGTAAAACCCAAAGCGGGCCAATCAAAACCCTCATCACTTCGGAAGCCAGCCAACAGTTCCACTAATTCCAAGTAATAATGGCTAAATTATTGCAATGGGATTGTCGTGGATTCCGATGAAATATGGAGGATGTCAAAATGCTAATGTGCAAACACGAACCTGTTTGCTTTTGTTTGCAAGAAATGTACCTAAAGGCAAATGATGACTCCATCTTGCGAAATTTTACTGCTGTTCATAAAGACAGAAATGGGGATGGCCCGGCCCATGGAGGAGTCACAATCCTTGTGGGCAACCATACCCCATTCTCACAAGTTGAGTTGGACACTAACTTAGAAGCAGTAGGGTCTTTTCTTACAATATGTTCTATATATTTGCCTCCTGAGACACACATTTCCCAGGTAGATCTCGACGATCTTATTATTCAATTTCCCTCTCCTTTTTTACTTCTTGGAGACTTTAATGGACATAGTACCCTGTGGGATACTGCAGAACGAGGTCATGTTGTTGAACGTGTGCTTGACAATAACGGCCTTTCATTACTAAATATGGGAATAAACACCTATTTCCATATGCCTACCTGTACTTTATCTGCCATTGATCTTTCCATCTGCTCGCTTTCTCTGCTACCTGTGCTTTCCTGGGAAGTGGGATAGAATCCTTATGGAAGCGATCACTTCCCTGTAATATCTACCATAGTGGATGGACAACTTTGTCATCCATTTAGAACTCCATGTTGGAAGTATGATCAAGCAGACTGGAGTCAGTTTTCATGGCTTACTGAATTTGATCCTGTACAAATTCAACAGGAGTCAATTGATGAAGCAGTGAAGTATATCACAGAGTGTATTATCCATGCAGCGGCAATTGCAATTCCAAAAACATCCTCCCGATTTTCACATTTTCCAAAGCCATGGTGGAACCAAGATTGTAAAGAAGCAAGAAAGTTACAAATCGGGCATGGGGAAAATTCCGACGTTACCCCACCACCACAAATCTTATAGCCTTTAAACATGCCCATGCCAAAGCACGATTTATATGCCGACAGAGCCAAAAGGAATGCTGGATCAAGTTTACATCCTCAATTAACCAGATGACTAATGCCAAAGTTGTGTGGGATAAAATTCGGAAGATGAAGGGTAAATACACATCAGTTCCCTCATTTATGTTACAACTTAATGGTTGTACATTAGCAGACCCAACTGCTATTGCCAGCACCTAGGACAAGTATTCTCCACTATACCTGCTAAAACTTCATACTCTGCTGAGTTCCTTTTAAAGAAGAAAGTGGAGAAGCAAAAACTCAACTTCCCTTCAAGCAAAGCTGAGTCTTATAACCTGCCTTTTAGTCAAGTGGAATTAACCATTGCACTTGCTACCTTGAAAGTGAGAGCCACAGGACCAGATGAAATTCAGTATGAGATGATAAAACATCTTCCATCTCACTCTCTAGAGCTGTTGCTACATCTCTACAACCAAATTTATTTAGAGGATTAATTTCCCGTTTCTTGGTGCAGGGCAACCGTTCTCACTTTCCCAAAGCCAGGAAAAGACCCCAAAATTCCTAGCACCTATCGTCCAATTGCTCTGACCAGTTGCTTATGTAAGGTGTTGGAAAAAATGGTGATTGCCCACCTTATATATTACCTTGAGGCAAACGACCATTTGAACAAGATTCAGTGTGGCTTCCTAAGGAATCGGTCCACTTTGGACCATTTAATCCAACTGGAAACAGTGATTTGCGATGCGTTTATAAAACGTGAGCACTCGGTATCAGTTTTCTTTGACATGGAAAAGGACACAACATGGAGGTATGGTGTTTTAAAATACCTCTATTCTTTTGGTCTGAGAGGCCACCTTCCTATTTTTATCCAGTGTATCTCACATTTTTTTGTCAAGAGGAAGGAGTTCCCCAAGGCTCTGTCTCAGTGTTACGCTGTTTGCAGTCAAAGTTGACTCCATTATAAAACAGCTTCCTCCTTCAGTAAATAGTGCCTTGTACGTTGATGATTTTAGTATTTTTTGTCACTCCTGTAACATGAGAGTTATTGAACGACAATTGCAACAAGCAGTCAATCACCTGAGTTCCTGGGCTTTATCCAATGGGTTTAGGTTTTCTGCCCAAAAGACTGTTTGTGTGCACTTCTGCCACAAACGGAATCTACATCCTGACCCGGAACTCAGATTTTGACAAAATACAATTCCTGCGGTAGCAGGAACAAAATTTTTGGTACTTATCTTTGATCAAAAGCTGACATTCCTACACCATATCTGTCAGCTTAGATCAAAATGCATGAGGGGTTTGAACATGCTCAGTGCTATCTCCTCCAACTTTTGGGGAGCAGATAGAAGTACATTATTGCGTCTATCTGCTCCCCAAAAATTGTTGATTGGGTCAAGCTCTGGTGGCCTGACCGAATCAACAATAAAGTCATTTGGATTGCCCCTGGGGCATTCCGTACTTCGCCTGTTCAAAGTTTATACATTGAAGCCAACGAACCACCATTGATGCTTCGAGGTCAGCAGTTGTCGTTACAATATACAGTATGCCATAAAAATAAAATCCGTGCCTGATCTGTTTATATGCCACGTTGGGAAAAATCTATATAATGCGCGTAAAACTGCCAGTCAGCCTTTTGGTATCAGGATTCAAGAGCTGGTTCATGATATTAACTTCACATTGGATAATATATCCACGTCAGTCAAGCAAGTTCTTCCCCCTTGGAATATACGATCTCCATTTTGTGACTTCACTCTTAGGAATTGGCTGAAAGCTAACACATTGCCATGTATATGTCGGCAACTCTTTGCAGCACACCTTGCCAAATACTCTGAATTCTTGCCAGTTTATACAGATGGCTCAAAGTCTGAAGAGTTTGTGGGATTTGCATGTGTCTTTCCAAGCAAAACAATTTGCAGTCGCATTCCAAGTGAATGTAGCATATACACTGCAGAGCTACACCCAATAGAACTGGCTTTGGATCACATAAAAACCCACCAGTACCAAAGGTGCATGTTATATTGACTCCCCATGCATATTACAGGCCTTATCCAGCATGAGAAGCACTCACCCAGTATTATGTCAGGTGCAGCAAATATTACACTCCCTTTCAGAGTTAAACTTTGATATTTGCTTTTGCTGGATCCCTAGCCATGTTGGTATCAGAGGCAATGACTTGGCTGATGCAACAGCAAAATCAGCAATGCCACAAAGTCGCATCTGCTTATCAGTCCCCTGTACAGACTGCAAGCAACTAATCTACAAAAAATTATGCACGCGTTGGCAAGAATCTTGGAATGGGTGCCTTACCAACAAGCTAAATGAAATTAAGCCTGTAATAATGTATTGGCTTTCTAGTCAGCGCAGGGTTCAACAGGAGGAAGTAATTCTTGCTCGACTACGCATAGGACTTACTCACCTGACGCATTCGTATTTGCTGAGGATTGATGATTGTCCTGTGTGTGTGTAGACATTGTACAGCAAATTTAACTATCCATCATATTTTAGTCGAATGTACATATTTTAGTAATGAACACCTGTTATGTTTTAACCATTTGTCTTAGCCTTATACACTCAGGCAGATTTTATCCAACGATGACAATGTGTCAGGTGTATTCAGGTTTTTACAACTGATTAATAGCCTGTCACCACCAAATACGGAGGATGCGGAAAGGTCAGGGAATGACCACCGCATATCCCCGGAGCAATATGGCCTTAGTTGCTAATGCTCCTAAAAACCAAATAACAACAACTGATTAATCTATATAGTTTTATTTAGATTGCTCTAATGTTTAATATATTATAAATGTTTTATGCCATATTTTTGTTTATAATATATTAACTAGATATGTTATTTTATATTTTTGCATATTTCTTATATATATATTTTTTATTACCTTAGACTTGGCGCACAATAGCCTTCAATGCTGATGCGCCATTAAACTCCTAATAATCAACCAACCAATGTAATTTTTTGCTTTCAAATGTAGCACCATAGATCATTTTGCATGTCACTGAGTGGTCATTAGAGGTCTCTAGTTTCACCATATTGGTGGTACTGTGATTGGTCTCATGAGTGCGGTACATGAATAGTTAAAAATAATGGATGTTACAGATATATGTATCAAGCAAAGAGTGGTGGTTGGATTTCTTACCAAAGAAGAAGTGATGCCAACAAAATCGGTATGCATCTGAGAAATGTTTATGGTGACAATACTGTAGATGCAAGTACAGTTAGACTTTGGTTACTTATCTTTTCAACACTCTGAGAGTGGTGAAAGTGACATTGTGGACAAGCCCCAAAGACAGTTGGCTAGTAATGTCAGTGACAACAAGAGCCAGATGATCAAAGAGGGCCATCTCATCACTACACATGAATTGTGCAATGCAGTAGGTATAGGGAAACCTGCTGTGATAACCATCTAAAGGAACTGGGCTACAACAGGGTTTGTACCTGGTGGGTCCCAAAAATGTTGACACATAGCACAAAGATGCCCGAAAAGTCATCTGTAAGGAACTTCTCCAGCGCTGCGAGAGTGAAAGTGCTTTTCTTTCAGGCATAGTCACAGGTTACAAAACCCGTGTCCACGTTATGACCCTGAAATGAAGAGACAGTCGATGGAGTGACGCCATCAAATTTCACCGCACAAGAAGTTTAAATGACAGTCTTCTGTCGGTAAAGTCATGGAGACAGTGTTTTGGGATGGGGTCTTGCTTGTGCACTTCTTGGAGCATGGCACCACAATCAACTCAGATCGATATGTGGAAATGTTGAAAAGGTTGAAAGCCCGCATCTAGAGTTTGTCCAAAAAAAAAAACTTGAATGAAGTTTTTCTTCTCCATGACAATGCAAGAACCCACAACAGTCTCTGCATGATGGAGACCATTGCAAAACTGGGGTGCACTGTTCTTCCTCACCTCTCTCATAGCTCAAATCGTGCACCATCCGACTATCACCTCTTCGACCTGCTGATGCACTTTGTGGAACTCATTTTGTGGACGACGACCAGCTCAAGCCCAGTGTTCGCAAAGCCCTCCAGAGCAAGAGTAAAGACTTATGGGATTGGCATACATCGTCTGACTCAGAGATAGCTGAAGTGCTTAGAAAACAGTGGTGACTTTGTGGAAAAATAACAGTGTGTTTATTAATGATTGAGGATTAATAGATGTAAAAGGCGCAGTTATAGCATTAGCATTAGTAGAGGCATATGATGCAAGAAAGCAAGCTTATTCAGCATCAGCCAAAAAAAAAAAAAAAAAAAAACCCACTCCCATTTCACCCCTCCGTTCGTTCGAAATACCTGTCCAGTTGAGCTTTAAATTTGTTTAGGCTATCAACTTCAACAACAAGTGATGGAAGTCGGTTCCACCAACCAACCACCCGCTGGCCAAAGGCAAATTTCCGCACATCTATCCGACATCCGTCCTTCCTCAATTTGAATTTATGCCCTCTGAGGTGATTATTCTGAGAAAGATGAAGAATCCCATTGGCATTGAGCATGCTCAAACCATTCAAAGCCTTATACACCTCTATCAGATCACCTCGCCGGTGCCTAGTCTCCAGACTCTGTAATTTGCAAAACTTAAGCCTTTCTTCGTAAGAGCAACCCTTTGTTCCATTTACTAATCTTGTTGCCCTTCTCTGTACCTGTTCCAGCAGCTCTACATCCTTCTTGAAATGAGGCCTCCAGACCTGTATACAGTACTCAAGATGTGGCCTAACCATTGCCTTATACAAGGGAATAATCACCTCCTTATCCCTGCTAGAAAAATTCCTGTATATCATTGACAAGACACCATGAGCTACTCTTGCAGCTCGTCTGCACTGCTCAGAGAACTTCATATCTGCCTGCACAATTACCCCCAGGTCCTTTTCATTCTCCACCACTGTCAGTGTAGTACCGCAGAGTTGATACATTGCTCTGGGGTTACTGTTACCCATATGTAGTACTTTACATTTGTCAATGTTAAACTTCATTTGCCACCTCTCAGCCCATCTGTTCAACCTTTCCAGATCCTGTTGCAGCAGCATAGCGTCAGTAGTGTCCTTAACGACCCTGCCAACCTTTGTATCATCTGCAAACTTAGACATTAAACTTGATATCCCATCATCAATATCATTCATAAACACCGAAAACAACAATGGACCCAACACTGAACCTTGAGGAACTCCACTAATAACATTAGTCCACGTTGAGCAGTGTCCATTGATTACCACTCTCTGTCTTCTGCCACTCAACCATCCCCTTATCCATAGCAGCAATTTGCCTCCAATGCCACCCTGCTCCAATTTGTGCAGCAGTCTTCCATGTGCAACAGTATCAAAAGCCTTTCTAAGATCCAAATATATAATATCAAAGTTATTCCCTGCATCCAGTTCTTTTGTGACTACATCATAGTATCCAATCAAATTGGTCAGGCAAGACCTGCCCTTAACAAAACCATGCTGTGTCTGAGCTATAACTGAATTCTTGTCTAGATGATCCTGCAGTGCTTCTTTAACCAGTGCCTCCATTAATTTACCTGGAACAGAAGTTAAACTAACAGGTCTATAATTACTTGTGTCAGCCTTTGATCCTCCTTTGTGAATTGGGGTTACATTTGCACATCTCCAGTCTATGGGTACCTCCCCTGAGTCCAAAGAAGCTCTCATAATTATGGCTAGGGGTTTGCATACTTCCTTTGCTGCCTCCTTTAATATAACTGGATAGATCCCATCCACCCCAGGTGCCTTTTTTATGTTTATCCTCAACAATCTCTCCTCCACTTTCCTCTCAGTTATTACAAAATCATCCAGCTCACTGCCAATGTTTACTTTACCTACATCATTCTCCTTCCTGAATAACTCCTCATGCGTGAATGTAGATGCAAAATACTCGTTTAGATTGTTAGCCACCTGAGCAGGATCCTCAACTGTTGAACCATCAATATCCAGTGGACCAATCTGATTCATCCATTTCCTTCTCGAGTTCAAGTATGTAAAGAACTCCTTTCTGTTTTTCTTTGCATCCTTTGCCAAGGATTTTTCGTAGTCTGCCTTTGCCTGCCTAATCTCCTTTGTGACTTGGTTACAGACCAACTTATATCTATCATAGGCTTCCATGTCACCCATTAATTTGTATGTATCCCATGCATTTTTCTTCTCTGCCACATGTCTCATTAGTCCATCTGACAACCATTTAGGCCTAAACCTTGAACAATATTTCTTAGTTGGTATGTAAAGCCTGGTAGCCACCAAGATTAGTTCCTTGAATGCTTCCCATTTTGAGTTTGCTGTTGGTAACATCATCAGTTGGTCCCACTGTATAGAATTTAAATACTGTCTCAGACCATCATAGTCACCTTTACGAAAACAAAACAAAACCCTTCCCTTTACCTCTGATGGTAGTTACCTCCTTGAGTAAATCCCACTTCAGCACACTGTGATCACTGCCACCTAGTGGTTCTTTTATCTGCAGGTTCTTAATGCATGAAGAATCACTACTGATAATCAGATCAAGAGTATTGCTCCCTCTTGTTGCCTCACGAACATGCTGATGTAGAAAACAATCATCCAATAAATCCACAAAAGCCTTGCTAGTGTGCGAGTGACCAACCCACAAATTCCAGTCAATATCTGGGAAATTAAAATCCCCCATTATAAGACTCTCTGATTTACTGGCCCACTCTATTTCCCTGTACAATATATTATTATACTCATCAGAGTCATTAGGCCTATAGCACACTCCTACTCTCAATTTTGATTTCCCTATGCTTATGTCACACCAAACTGACTCGACACTGCCCTGTCCATCGATGTCAACTGGCTTCACTTCCTTTGACTTTATGTGTTTCTTAATTAATAGCATAACCCCTCCTCCCCTCCTGTCCTGTCTATCCTTTCTATATACATTGTATTCCCCAAATTCCAGTTCCGCATTACTTATATCTGTGTGACACCACGTCTCTGATATCCCAACAATATCTGCCTTTGATGTTTTGAGCAATACCTCAAATTCATCAAATTTATTTACCAAACTCCTAGCATTGGTGTACACGCAGGTACACCAATAATAGGAATTAAATTTTCTGAGGAAAAAAAATAGGAGGCATTAACTTTGTACTGCTTCTCGTATATATGCAGTGACCAAGGAACTGGATGTGGCATAAACAATTTTGACATCATATACTTGGATTTCGGGAAGGCTTTTGATACTGTTGCACATAAGACTGCTGTACACACTGCGGCAGTGTAGCATTAAAGGCAAGTTACTGCTGTGAATAAAGGAATGGTGAAGTGGAAGAAAACAAGAGTGGTTATCAATGGCACTGCTCTTTGTGGACTAATGTTATTAGTGGAATTTCCCAGGGTTCAATGCTGGCTTCATTGTTGTTTTCAATATTTATCAATGATATTGATGGAAATTGAGCTTAATGTCAGTTTGCAGATAATGCAAAGGTTTGCAGAGTGGTTAATGACGGTCATCAGGGAAAGCTACTGCAACGATATCTAGGAAAATTGGGTCAACGGGCTGAGAAATGGCAGTTGAAGTTTAACATTGACAAATGCAAGGTACTGCATAGTTAGCCCAGTTAATCTGCAACTCTAGATAATCAGGAGTCTACTGTAAATGCCTATAATTAGGATAAAATATTTTTGCAAGTGCTGATGTTACTTGAAAAGGTGATGGTTGTGGGTGTGCATCTCCTTTGGCAAGAGGTTGGACACACTTGCATTTTGCTTTAGTTTTTATTTTTTCCTTATTTTATTTTATGGTGTAATTTTATTTGAATATTGGGGTATCTTTGCAAGTAGCAATATGGCAACTTCCTAATAATTTATCTTAATTGTAGCATTTACTTATTTATGGTAAATAGTGTTTCTTCTTTTAATTGTATAATATTAGTGACATTTTGCTTGCTGGGACTGATCTCTGCCTCTATATGAGTGGTGGTTAATTGGAAGAGAAAGGTGACAAGGGTTGGGATCTTCAGGGGTCTGAGGAAAATTTCTAGCCTTCTAGGAATAACTTTAAAAGTAGTAGAATCTGATGTAGATGGTTCTGCAGCTGCTGCTTGCTTGAAGAACATGTCAAGGATGTGTTAACAGTTGTGTTTTTTTTTCTCCTCATATATAGTCCTGTGGCAAGCAACAACATTTTGAATACCTATAGAACCTCAGAAAATTGTCCAACAATGGGAACTTGTCATTCAGACACAGCCACGAACACCTCAGAGATGAAAACCTTTAGCCATATCCTTGCAATTGGAAGAAGTGATTGAAACCGAAGGTATCCATCACCTCTTCCACCTAACTAGCTTCATCTGCTTACTTTTCTGACAGAAGATCCATCAGTTCTCATAGTTGGTGAATTTCTTTCTATGATCCTTTCTTAGGTCCTTGAGATTGTCACAGACATTCTCTCAGATATGCCAGACAAGCTGTACTTGCTACCTGGGAGTCTAAAACGCTGATTGAGCTGATATTTGGGTGACATACAAGTCAAGTGGATCCAATTTCAGCAAAGTCCGGATGGTCTGTGACAGCCAAATGCTCTGCTTGCACCTTCACGATGGTGGGACTGTTAGTAATCCTGGGTATAACCTCCATGCACAAGCACTGTGGTGACCACCCAGGTGTGAACCAACATAAGCAGGAGTCAAGGTGTGGCGCCCACACCACATGGAGGAAAGCCACCCCTCTGTGATACCAGGCAGTACTGGGTGGTAGATGACTCTCATCAACCGGTGCAATACCACCACTTTGCTTATTGGAGACTTAAGTGGTGGAACCCATGTTTAGTCTCCAGAGCTAAGTTCCGGTCAACCCTTCCCCATCTCTTCCATCATGCAGTATGATTGATGACTTTCGAGGGTACAGCTTTAAAACGGTGTTTGCAGGCTGGACACTAGTTAGTACACCAGACTAAACCTATTGATAACTCTCTAGAAGGCTTTTGGATCAGCTAGTGTATAATCTTGCTACCTCTACTCTGCCAGACACTGGAGGGAGTCTGGCAGAGTAGAGTGGGAGGGGGAGGCCATTGTCGAGGCCATGTTATGTCAAGCATTTGGGTATATTCTTACCATGTGTACACCATATCCAAAAATTTCATTACTTCATACAGCATATCCCACCCACTTTTTCTTATTTTTGAATATAGCATAAATTGTTAAACTAATAGAGTAAGCCTTATCTGCAAAAAGATCTAAACCTCCCAAACACTTTCTAATTCATTTCACAAATATATGTGGTCTCAATTCAAATCTCAACAATGTCCAATTCCACTTGCAGTCTGCCAAACCCCATGTACTTTTTCTGACAGAATCTCAGTTATCAGTTGATTCAACTACTGCTCATCTCAGTTGCCCAAATTATTTGCTGTATGATTCCTTTCGCCTGAAAGTTAGTACTTGTGCATATGTCTGTTCCGATATTCCCTGTCAGAGACTTGGTAATTTTGAATCTCCTCTTTTCAATCTTCTCTGGCTTAAAATCTCTACCTCATTGTGTCAAATTTATCTGTTGTCTCTACCATTCTCCCAACTCCACTAATCACTTGGAGCTCTTTGACTTCCTCTCTTTGCAACTTGACTTTCTCCAGTCCAACTTTCCTAACAGTGAGGTGATTTTAATGTTCACAACTCCAGCTGGTCGCGATGCTGAGGCTTTTGCAATTACTAATAATTGTTCATTAGCAGTTGCACAGATTGTTCATTTATCTACAAGAATACCGGACAATCCTAACCGTACAGCCAACACGCTTGATCTTTTTCTCACAAACAACCCTTCTAAGTACACGGTCGAAGTGACAGGCACCTCAGATCACAACTTGGTGATTGTCTCTTCTCCAATGGAGCCTTTATCTCATGGCTATTCCCAACCTCATATTGTTTGGCATTACAAGAATGCAAAATGGGATGACCTACGAGCGAGATTTCTTTTCTTCATTTCCTTGGTCGGATTAATGTTTCAAAACTTCTGATGTCAACGTTTGCTCAGATCATGTCAGTGAAATTATTCTTGCAGGAATGGAATCCTTTATCCCACACTCCACTTTAAAATCTCATTCTTTACCTAAACTTTGGTTTTCCAATAAATGTGCTAAGGCTGTTCAAAGAGAACAATGTTGCATATTGTAATTGGCTTGTTAACCAAATCTTCAGTTTCATTTTCACCAAAGCTCGCAACAATTGTAAAGCAGTTATTAATCAGTCAGAACTAGATTTCGAACAAGGCTAAGAGTAGAAAACTTGCTTCTTTTCCAGATGGTAGTTGAGCATTCTAGTTTCTTGCCAAAGCTATTGGCTGCAACTTTTGTCCATCTCTGTTCCCACCTTTCCTAAAACTAGATGGCAATTGCCACTTCAGCCAAAAATAAAGCTGACCTGCTAGCATTCTATTTTCCTTCCAACTCGTGTATTGATGATCTTGGTAAATCACCTCACACTATTCAAAGTATACTCCATTCAATGTCTCCTGTCATCTTCCGTCAAAAGGATTTCAGGATTTTGAACAATCTTGATGCTAATAAAGCTCCAAGTCCTGCATTTCTGCACTTGTTCTCAAAACCTGTACTCCTGAACTTACTTCTGTTGTGTGGCCATTTTTCACTTTCTTATTCCAAAGGTGTTTTCCCTTCTGCTTAGAAATTTGCTTATATCTAGCTAGTTCCTAAAAAGGTGACAAATCTCTCCCATCCAATTATCATCCCACTGCAGTTACTTCTACTCTTTCTGAAATAATGGAGAAATCAATTAACCGCCAACTCTTAAACTACCCAGAAACCTTCCATCTGATCAATGATCGCCAGTATGGATTCCGTCAGTGTCGATCCACTGGTGATATTCTGGCTTATGTTACCCATTTATGGACTAATTCAATGGAAAAGTTTGGCGAAATACATGCAGTTGCTCTTGACATCTCAAAGGCTTTCGATCATGTTTGGCATAAAGGTCTTCTAAACAAGCTTCCATGTTATGGTTTGCCAACTGTTTTTTGTAATTAGTTATCCAGTTTTCTCTCTGATCGCTCACTGAGGGTGATGGTAGATGGTTCTCTTTCTTCTAACTTCTCCACGAATGTTGATGTTCCCCAAGGCTCAGTTCTTTTTCCCCCACTCTTATCCTCTTGTATATTAATGACCTTCTTCCATTGACTGGAAATCCTATCCATAGTTTTGCCGATGATAGCACATTGCATTCCACTTTCCATTTTGAGAAACCTTGCCCTGCTCAATCAGCTTCAACTTCTTGAAAATCTGCTACCAATTCCTTAAATGCCGATCTCCAGGTAATTCTCCAGTGGGGCAATGACAACTTAGTTGATTTCAACCCTTCTAAAACTTTGGTCTTGTCTTATATCTCGCAAAAAGGATTCTACTGCTCCTATGCTTATCTTTAGTGACACTCCGATTTCTAGGCAAAATGATTAGTATTAGTAATGGCCGCATGGTGCAAGAAAGCCTATGGCTTTGCTGCACAAGCCAAAAAAAAAAAAAAATCCGAACAAAACAATGATAAAAACAAAAGAAAATAATAATAATTAATAAAAAAAAAGGGGAAATTAAACCTATCATCCTATGCGCTTCCCTTACCCGAAAGTACTATCGAGATGACCTTTGGATTTCCCCAAACTGTCGGCTTCTACCACCCATTAAGGCAACTTATTCCAGTAATTTATAACTCGATGGCTAAAATAAAACTTCCTGCAGTCCAATCTAGACATTTCCCCCTGTAACTTGAATTTATGTCCCCTAGTTCTAGCATCATTTATAATCTTGAAAATTTCATCCTCATTCATTTTACTGATGCCTCTCAGAGCCTTAAACACCTCAATCAAATCTCCTCTAAGGTGTCTAGTTTCCAAACTTTGCAACCCACATATTCGAAGTCTTTGATATATCTCTTTGGGGATTACCCTGACTTCTAATCTCTCTTGGCACAAGCACATTACAAATATTGCTTCCTCTGCATCTAAAAAACTTGGTTTTCTCTTTTGCTCTCAGCGTTACTTTTCTTCCAAACAGCTGTTCACTCTGTACAAATCGCAAATCCACCCTACCATGGAATATTGTTCCCACATCTGGGTGGTGCCCCCAAAACCTCTCTCAGGCTTGTTGATTCCGTTCAGAAGAGGGCAGTTGGGTTAATTAATGATTCATCTCTAACAGAATCTCTCCACTTGCTGTCTCATAGACGTACTGTTTCTGCTGCATGCCTCTTCTACAGATATTTTCATGGACACTGTTCTTCTGAATTGGCTTCTATAATTCCCACTCTCTCTTTCAAAACAGTCCGAACACGTGCCGCCACCAGCCAAAATTCATTTACTGTCCAACTTCAAACTCACAGAACCAACTTTTCATCTTCCTCGTTTATTCATTCAACTGCCGTTTTCTGGAACAGCCTTCCTTCATACATATGTCCTGAAAATTCCAATCTACAGAAGTTCAAGTCCAGTGTCAAAAATATCTTCTTTCGTCTTCTCAACCTCCAACCCAAGCACGGTACTAAGTACTCTAGGTTCTAATACTTCTCATGTTTGGGGTTTACATTAAAAAAAAAAAAAAATCCTGAACATCAACTTTTGGAATCCACTCATGTGCCAATCTCTGCCAGGGTGTTGGTCACTATGGACACAATTTCTTCTACATCCCATTCATATTTATTTTTTTTATTTCATTTTAGGCAGCTCTATACTCTTTACAGCTTTTAAAGTATCATAGTTTTTGCCAGCTTTTTTACTCCACTGTACCCCTATATTTCCCTGAGATAGCAATCTTAAATATTGCAATGATGCTGTAGTCCATAAATTGTATTAGGCAGAGAAAACATTCTTGATGTTAAGGAGGAGAGCATCAAAGAAATTAGAATGCCTTTGAAGCTATTGGAATTTTTCATCTGCATTGTTGTTGTTTGGTTTTTAGGAGCATTAGCAACTAAGACCATATTGCTCCGAGGATATGCGGTGGTCATTCCCTGACCTTTGCGTATTTGGTGGTCATGGGCTTGAACCCCGGTCTAATCAAGAAGCGTGTGCTACGTACTGCCGCTCCTGCCCACCTGGCTTCATCTGCATTGAAAATTTGGTGTGTGTAGTTCTCCCTATCACAAATTATTTCTTCCAAAATTTCAGGAAATTCTCTTACTGCTGCATTGGTTGCCTCAACTTATGAATATTATTTCAGGTCTTAAACCAACCGTATCTAGCACTAGATGTTCTCTCACTAGAACTTGCACTAAATTTTTCCTTAGCATTGCTATTGACTTAGCCTTTTCCTGAATTAACTTAAGGCATATCAACCTGCATTTTTGCTTCTGATCTTACAAAAATTTTTCCATCTCATCCATTGCTTCATCTCTCCTCTTTGCGAACAATGCCATCAATCTGATAGAGTTTTGTAAGTTAAGAATTGCTTGTAACACAGAAACTGCTTGTCATTTTGCATTAAATGTGTGCAAACACTATTCTTTACGTAAATTTTCTTCCAAGTACAGATAAATTTTCTTATCTGTATAAGTTGCTGCCATTTGTTGTGAAACCATGCATGAAACCAATTTAAATGCACACTTAAAAATGTCTAAAAAATAAATCAGAGCTAAGCCAGTTTAGTTGTGATCTTAGCAACTTGCTTAGAGGACAAGTTATTTTGCTAACTTTTCTGAAAAAAAGACAAGCATGTTGATTGTAAAGAAGAATTTAATTTTTTTTTTTTTTTTTTTAACTTTAAATATTGCAGTTATACATTGCTGAGGATATTTGGTTGTTTTCTTTGGGAAGATAGGATAGGGACTTGTACTGTAGTTTTACCTGTGAAATGTTTGTGTATATATTTCAAGATAATTCTTTTATAGGCAGAATTTGTTTTATGAGAAAAATTCAGTTCGAGATAAAAAAGTTACCTTGTTTGTTTAATAAGCTTGATTAAAGCCGAATCTTTTCTATCCCGCACTATGGTTGGCCAGTTTTCTACTGTAAACTCCTTCAACTCATTACACCATCTTTTCTTTTGTCATCCTCTGTTTATATGTCCTTCCAGTGGTATCCCTTTAGTTACAGCTTTATGCCATCTATTATCTTCTTTTCTCATAATGTGACCTGCCCATTTCCACTGTAGATGTTTTGCTTCCACTATAACATCCTTTATACCAGTTCTTTTACTTTGTTCCTCATTCCATTGCTCTTTGTCCTACTTGTAATTTTCTTTCTTGCATCTTGGTAAGGGACCAGGTTTATGCTCCATAACTAAGTACAGGATTTATGCATGTACAAAGGGTACTAGGAAAGTTTTGCAATACAGCTTTGTTTATTTAATTTTTTCAAAGTAATTTCCTCTACATTCAATACACCTCTCCATCCTCCAAAACCAATCTTTAAACCAGTTCTGCCAAGTTTCACTAGGGAGTAAAGCACACTCGTTGTCCCAAGCCCGTAGAAGGTCCTCATCACTGGAAAACCGCCTTCCTTTTAGCTTCATTTTCACATGCGGGAACAGTGCAAAGTCGCAGGGAGCAAGGTCTGGACTGTAGGGAGGGTGCTCGAGAAGTTTCAGTCCTGTCGTGGTCAAATATTCGGTGCAGGCTTTGGCGCGGTGAGCTGCAGCATTATCGTGATGGAGGTACCAGGTGGCCATTCTTGACTTTGGCCGCAGGTTCTTCATAGATCCAATGACTTTAGGCAGGCATTGTTCAGTATACCACTTAGCTGTGACTGTCTTCTGCGTGTCCAAAACGACAGGTTCCACAATTCCACTCGATTTGAAAAATACAGCTATCATTTTCTTCTTTACAGATCGGGATTTTCTGACAATTACGGGTGTGTCGTCATCATCAAAGACCCAAACTTTGTTTTGAGCCTTGGTCGGCAGATCGTAATAGTACAGCCAAGTCTCGTCACCTGTCACGATGTTGTTCACATACCAAGATTGTCCCTTATCAAACTTTTTTAACATCTCCCGGCACCAAGTCACACGTCGTGTCATCTGCTCTTCAGTCAGTTGATGCGGCACCCAGAGAGAACAAAGTTTCTTCACGTGCAAATGATCTTGCAGAATCGAACGAATTGCTGGTGCATTTAGGCCCAAAGTATCCTCTATCTGTTTGGTAGGTCACTCGCCTGTTTTCGTCAAGCATTTTCCTCACAGCAGTAACGTTTTCCTCCGTAACTGACGTTCGTGGCCTTTCCGGCCTCTCAGAATCCTCCAGAGTGAAATTTCCCCTTTGGAATTCTCTATACCACCTGAATATCGTTGTACGATGTGGACAATCATCATCTAGTGCAAGAGTCATTTCTTCTAAGCACTGGTCTATGGTTAAACCATGCACGAAATTATACCGCAAAACTGTCCTTATCTCATTTCGTGACCAGGATGCCATCGCAAGCACTTTACACTCTCACTACTAATGAATAACTGAGCCCATTGACTTGGCGCAGCGGCTACTATGCACGTATGAACATGTCTCAACATGCAGCAACAAGCAGCTTCTTGTGATTCATTGTTGCGTCATATTGCAAAACTTTCCTAGTACCCTTTGTATTTAAGAGCTTTCTTTTTAGACTTACCAACAATTCTCCTTTCATATAGTCCCCAGGCATCCAGTATTTTTTCCATCCATTTTTAAATCTCATATTAGTCTCTTGTACCTGGAGATTGTGAAAAGATAGAATTTGCCCTAGATACATGTACTAATTAACAAATGCAGCAGATTTTGGGAGAGTCCTTTGCCCAGAAATGGCTAAGAAGAAGACAAAGGATCAAGTTGAATATCATTGTAATGTAATTTGATGAAATTTTTAGAATATACCATCAAACCTTGCTTTAACAAACTGTATGGAGTAAGACCTCTTTGCCAAACCTAGTTTTCCGTTAAAAAGTGAAATAAAAAAATAAAAACCATTCAGTGCTATAATACTATTTTTATTGCACTTTATGCATTTATTGCATTTATGTGTTGAAGTAGAACTTGAAATTTTACTGTGCGTATAGCCACAGTGGAACTCTTAACTAAAGCTCATTCAGAGTCTGAAGCGATCTCAGATACCCTTAACAGAATTTCAGATGACGTGTTAGACATGCTCAGCAGGCTAATAGAAGGTGATGATAAATATTGTCTAGCTGAAGTAGTTTTATCAGCAGATCCCATATGCATGAAAATTGAAGTTTGCTAAAGCAAACTTCATTTCTCTTATTTAACCTTTATAAAGTCTTTATTTCTCTTATTTGATATGGTTAATCTTTTTTTAATACATTAATGCATTCATACATTGGTGCTGCTCTTAATATATAATAATTTGTGACACTTTATTGTCATAAATTGAGTAAAAAATTTGTTTAATTTTGATAGTCAGGGATACTACCAAAATTTAATCTGATTAATAGCAAAATGGTTTTAATATATTGTTCAGGAATATCAAACGGTATATCCATGGGCTGTTTAACCCCTGGCATTGCTGCTGTGAAGGGTATATTTGTATATCACTTTTGTGTACGCTAAAGATTGTACACAAATTGAATCTGAGAGTATAAGGAAAACAAATAAGAATTTATGCATGATACTTGCTTTGTAAGGTATTTACTGTATATGCAGCAGTCCAGTGAGGTTCATTCTTGGAAGAGTTTTTGTATATACATATATACATACCAGAATATTTCTTTCTTCATCCCTTGAGGTAGTGGCTGGTTAACTCACAGAAGTTAGTTGCCTTGGGTTAGTTTCCAGCTGCTGGTCATACGACAGCCTATTATTATTCAACCTGTGTAATATAGGACATAGTCATTCCATTAAATGTTCGATCCTAAAGTGTTTAGGGCATAAGCCTCAAGCTATGGGAGAGTCTAGACTATGTATAAATATAGTGCAAGCGCATCAGAAATACATAGCTATATCTGAATAAATCAGAATATTAGTAAAATGGCATCATTTTAAGTTATATTTCATATTGTGAATGCCTTCACAATGAGTCGCCATGGTATTGCACTACTTCGAATAAGTAACACTGTATGTTTGAATAACAAAGCAGTTATTCACAATATGAGATATAACTTAAAACGATGCCATTTTACTAATATTCTGATTTATTCAGATATAGCTATGTATTTCTGATGTGCTTGCACTATATTTATACATAGTGTTCTATACTCTGGGGGGTGACAGAATTTTCTAGATTGTCACATTATATATCAGCTCTGGCTTCATACATAAACCAAACCATGGTCCAGACACTACAGCCACTAAACTTTACTTTGTAAAATGACTATTGACATTGAAAGCTTTTGTTGTTTGAACTATCTTGTGCCTAATGACCAAAAAATTATGGTATGCTGGTGATGATTCCTTATTTGGTGGGTTTGGGGATTTTTTTTGCTAACCTAATTGTTGACTAGCTTTGAAGAAAAATTTCTCTAAAACTAGCCAGTTAATGATTTTTGACACGGCATTGCCAGATACCTATTCTTTTTTGGCTAGGAATCAATATACTGAATCTTTTCTGATAAATTGTCACCATTGATATACTTTTAATATTCTGAGGACAATGTTCCTGTGGCATCTATCTCTGAGGAATATGGTTGCGAAGATCTGAAATTAAGAATAACATCAGTATTTGTTAGTTTTCCCATTGAACACGGACTTATGACCTTGTCTGATCAAGAAGGAAGAAAAGAAAATTTGTGATCAACAAAAGGATGTTAAAATTATGACAGAGTTGTGGTTATGGAAGAATTTTTTGCATTCTTCTGTTGCTTCCTTCAGCAACATATCTCTAGAGAGCCCCTATTTTTACTGTGTGGATCATGTTGACTTTAGACTTCTTACATTTTTGGCATTGGCATCTCACAAATATTGCTTCCCCCTCCCCTCCTCTCTCTCCAGTGCATTGAGAAAAAAAAAAAAATAGGTTTCCTCTTTCACTAATTTCCTTCTAAATAACAGCTACTAACTGTAGAATCTGAGGTATCATCCAGAGTCTGATTAATTAATGATCCCTATCAAATGTACATTTGTTTCTGTTGTAAGCCTTTTCTACAGATATTTCTCTAGTCACTGTTCTTGTTTGAAGGAAAGGGTGGAATTACCACCCTTTCCTTCAAACCACTTAGCTATTCAACATCCATTCACAATTCAGTTCTAAATTCATTTGGCCAACTTTTCCCATTTTATTTCTGTTCTATAGTATAACTTGTATAGTACAGCGGAAACCCCTGGTGCCTTCAGACAATACTGGATGCTGGATCTTTCCTCTTTAATGTATTAAAGAGGAAAGTTCCAGTATCTGCTGTCTTCTCATTCTCCAACTCATTCACGATAAGAGTACTGTAGGTTCAAACTTGTTCCTACTTGAATTTAAAAAAAAACACACTAAAAAACAAAGTTTTTTTTTTAATGATTTTTTATTTTGTCGTGGTGGCTTTTATTCACTGACCCTGTAAACTGTAGGGAAGAATGTGGAGAATGAACACTAATCACAGATTGGTGTGCTACTCTGCTGGGTTTGGAAATAGTGAGCTAAGGGATAAGCAAATTACTCTCCTCTGAAGACCTGATAAGTCATTACTGTTAGGTGAGCAAAATGCCAAAAAAAAAAATAATAAATAAATAAATAAAATGGGTATCTCAAAATAATTGTCTGGAAAATGGTTTCTAAGGATGTGCCCTAGAGGTTTCTTCCAAAGCAAGTTTATCTTCTAAAAATCAAAAAGATTCAACTTAAAAGTTGGGACCTATTTAGCATTTTTACTCTGAGGTTCTAAGCATTTTCTCTTTCTTAAAATGTTTCAAACTATTTTTGGTTTTATTTTGTAATTTTTTTTTTTTTTTGTATTTTTATTTTTTTAATTATACTTTAAGCAATATAAATCCTTTGATTTGCTGATATTGCTTCCATTTAGCATGTTCACTGATGTAAAATGGCATCTAAGTGGTGCCACAACTCGTATTTGGTCATTCGTAAGCAGTTAATAAACGAGTGCTGTTAAAAGTAAAGGCACATGAAATTAACAACTACTTGATGTCAGTACACTGAAGTCTGCACTATTTGCAGCATTGCTTGGAACTGTGTGCTGTAAAGCACACAGTTAACAATTAGAGGAAATTGTTGATTTTTAAATTTTTTGAGAATGGTGATATTTGAGTTTAATATTTTTAATTTTTGGCAGGCTGCTTGAGATAGTGTGAGCCACATGCAGGCAGTCACCACTGGTTTGTACTTTTTACGACTGGTTTTATTATTAGCCATATGGTGCAAGGATGCTATTGACCATCATTGAGGTACCAGAGAAATAGATAGTAATCATGATTCTTTTTAAATTTTATAACAGCAACATAAAACTGAAACGTTCTACAGCAAGATAGATAATGACAGGTTTTTTCTTAAGTAGAGAATCTTTTTACCAGCAGGACTCATAAAAATGATATATTGTATTCTTATATTCCATCCAGTTCATTTTTGAATTTTATAATTTAATTTCAGTTGTGATCTCTGCATAGCTGTAGACTTGCAGTTATGTATGTTATGTATGGAGTGAGTTTTTTCAAAGAACATCAACATTTACAGAAATGGAAAAACTATATTTTAAATTATAAACTATAAATTCATACATTTACTATAAACTATAAATTTAAAAATTACTCATTGCAGCTTGCAACAATCATTTTATGTGATACAATAGCATTTAATTTTTAAATCATTATGTATGTAAATACTTTTAAATGTTTTTTCCCCTCTTTTGTGACTTTATGGCCAATCAGTGAAGCAACATTATTGTCAAAAATAAAAATCGAAATTTTATTTTTAAAAAAAGTAAAAAAAAAATTAAAACAAAAAAAATATATAAAATGCATCATTATTATTATTATTTTTTTAATCTTGTGCCAGTTTTTGCAGCTACTGTAAATCTAAAAACAACTACTCTTTATATTTGTATTTACTTAGTAAACACAAATAATAGATATACAGTAATAAATAACTCGACACATTCCTGTAGAGTTTCAAACAAATGTGTTATATACAGGTTTAGAAGCCTCATTTTTAGATGTGGAGGAATTGATATAGGGAACAGCAACAAGATTAGTCAGGGGCATCCTTGGGTACTCTTAGAGCATCTGGAAACTGGACATATGCTTGGAGACCTGTTTGAGATGAAGTATATAAGACTCCAAAATACTTCAGTTTTAAATATTGAATAAATTCAGTGCTGTGCTGTGATGCCATTCTTTTTTTTTTTTCTTGGATAATGCCCACATAGAAGGGAACATAAATTTTAATGGGAAAAGTGTGGCTGCAGGATAGATGTAGAAATTTGCTCCCAGCTAGAGCAGGCCTGGGCAAACTTTTTGGCTGAAGGGCCACATTAGGAATTCAAAAAGAAGGCAGGCCGCACATAAAATACTATTTTTAGATATATATTATTTTTTATCGTGAAGAAAAAATATAACATAAAAAAAATTATTCTCTAACAATCAAGAATTTAATGAGATGAATGGAACTGTTTTACATCTTTTAACATTTTTTTAATTTCGGGTGTTAATTTTGTAGTTGAGATTCTTAAAACTGCTTGTAAATGTTCATCAGTGATGCTTGATCGTAAAGAATTTTTATTTAGATTCATGATCGAAAATGTTTGTTGACATATGTAGGTTAATGCAAAAATAACCAACATTTTTCGCACAAAATCTTTAAGTTCGTCGAATTTAGAGTATTGTAAAATTTGCCGATCTCCTCATGACGGTGCGATTCCCTTAAACCGGTATTACACTGCAGATCTATAATCTGAAGTTGTGGTTCACTTGGTGGCAGTGACGGATTTAGCACTTGAGAGGCCCCAGGCGCAATTAAATTTTGAGGCCCCCTCTAAATACTTTCGGTACCACTACAGTGTGCATTCTACGCGCACGTTTTTACTATAGCACGCGCTCTAGATTTGGTGTTGCGGTTTTAATCATTTTTGTTGTGCAATTCTTTCATACATATTTTAACTAATGTTTAAATGAAAAAATGTCACAACTACCATCCCTCCCAAATCTAACAGTAATACATAAAATCTAGCATTAATGATAATATGTATTCTACTTCAGATTCACTTAGTTTGCATAGATATTTCATATAATATGTGGGGATATTCGCATAAGAGTTTAACTTCTCATATTAAATTATAGTTTTATTCAGTAACGGTAATAAAGATGAGTGTAAAAATTTAAAATGAAACAATTTTATTTATTTATATATATTTTTTGAGACCTGAGATTTGAGGCCCCCTCGATTTAAGAGACCCCAGGTGTGCGCCTGTGCGGAAATCCACCACTGCTTGGTGCACTATCTATTTCTATTGAAAATGGGTTGCGCACTATTGCCAAACTTGTCTCAATTTTTCGGAAGTCACCAAATCTTCGTGAAAAGTCGTCATTCAGTGTTGATAATTTCACAATATTTTTCAAATTTACTTTCTGGAATCTTCAGCAACTTCATGGTTGGAAAGTGGTCTACCTTGCTAATCAATAAATGTCGAAGGAACAACTGGAGTTTTAATTGAAATCCATTCAAACTTTTTACCATATCATGGGCGTATAAATTTTTCCCTTGTAACACGGTGTTGAAAGTATTTAAGTGTGTCACGATGTTCAGGATAAACACAAAATCACAAATCCAGTTATTATCAGTTAATTCAGGAAAGTCCATAATATTTTTCAGTTTTAAAAATAGAACGATGTCATCTTTAGGATCCAATACTCGCCGAAGAACTTTTCCTAAGCTAAGCCATCGAATTTGGCTATGATAAGGAATGTCTGTTCAATATCTTGAACGAATTATCTTTGTTTCAGGCCCCTCAATCGTATTAAATTTACTAGTTTAATAATACAAGATGTGATGTGTTCAACTTTTAACACATTTTTACATAATACTTGTTGATATATAATACAATGAATTGTAATTAAATTATAATCAGGATAATTTTCACAAATTTTATCCTTAATTTTCTCTAACGCTCCAACATTTTTACCTGTCGAACTTGCTGCTCCGTCAGTTGTTACGCTGACCATTTTGTTCCATTGTAAATTATATCTTGTTAAGCATTTTTCAACTCTGTTACTGTTAAACATTTTTCAAATTATACCGTTATAAAAGTGCCCGTTGGCTCGCTCTGGTTCACGCGCAATTTCAAATTCTATCTCAATTTGAACAATACAGATTTGATAAAACAATTTACGAGTCGACAAATTCTATAATGTATTACATACACAAATTTATTTTTCAAAAAGGCGTCGCAAAAGGCATAAAATAAGTAAACTTTTTTCGAAAATACCATTAAAGCTCGCGGGCCGCAGGCCATAGTTTGCCCAGGCCTGAGCTAGAGAATGGTTGTTGCAACAGACTTCGTTGTGATGGGAATTGGTTCAATAAAGAAGGATTGGATAACTTATTGGGCATATAAAGTGGGAGTTTTTTTTTTTTTTTTTTGCTGACATATCACACACATGCATATGCATACTTGTAGAAGGTTTAAAGAATAAATTTTGAAATAGAATTTCTGATATTAACAATGATACTTGAAAGTTGAAATTCTTTCCCCCTCCCCCTTTGTTTTCTTAATTTCTAACTGTTTTTTCTGGATTTCAACATGTATTATTTACAGGGTGAACATGCATAGTAGTTAGTAGTTTGGCTTGAGCTTGCATAATAGGCTCAAGCCAAAAACACTATAAAATGTGCTTGGCCCATTGCAAACTGCTGTGCTGAAAACCTTAATAATTCATTATTTATGCAGTCAAAATGAATTTGTAAACTCTTCTAGCCTTGGCCATCTAGAGAATAAATGGAAATTGTTTTATATGATTATTATGTTACTTCCTTTATTACAACAGTAAATTAAATCTCATTTATTTTTGTGATATCTTCCTTTAATGTTTGTCTGATTTTATATGAATCTAATCAGAATCTTCTTTTTA
Source organism: Mastigoproctus giganteus (assembly GCF_048544385.1). NCBI lineage: Eukaryota > Metazoa > Arthropoda > Arachnida > Uropygi > Thelyphonidae > Mastigoproctus > Mastigoproctus giganteus. Next base: position 130,504,461 of record NC_143585.1, on the reverse strand, counting down.
TATAAAATTTTCTTTTTTTAGACTTTAAAAGAAACAGTGGGAAATGGTGTAGCTTATCTTCATGAAGGACTAAGTAATTCAGATCGGCGAATTATAGAGCAATTATTTGATAGTGGAGCAATTCAAGTGGTGGTAGTGCCCCGTAATTTATGCTGGGGTCTTTCACTTTCAGCTCATTTAGTAATTGTGATGGATACACAGAATTACAATGGAAAAATTCATACGTGAGTTTAGATATTTTTATTCTGTAATTATTTTATAAATATGCTTTCCATTTTATGTTGTTTTATATTTCTAAATAAATATATAACATGCAATAGTTTATACTTTGAAGTTGTAAATTTTAAATCAGAATGTTGAAATAAAAATTTAAAAAATAAAAATAAAGAAAAACACAAGAATTGTTTTGTGTGTAGTGCATTTGTTGGAGTTATAAGCTAGTTCATGATGTTTTTTGTCGAAGAAATGTTTTATAAAAAATACATCCAACTGTTGGGGTAATATCTTCAAGTGGTTAATACCAACTTTGCCAAGGGCAGTAAAAACCATTTACTGTGCTTGGAAATGGTGGAACACCCTCATTCAATGCTCAGGAATGGATGTGCTTCCTTTGTCTAGATAGCATATACCTCCCTTGAAAATGTGTATATTATACATTGGGGCAAATTACCTCAATTTTATTGCTCTTATGGAACATAGTAATATCTGTAAACACTTCTTGTGTCACTGAACATAAAATTTTAATGGAATACAGTCAAATGTGACAGCCTAGCCATGTTTTATTGTTGTATTAGTAGCAGGAAAGGAAGCTTATACAGCAAAAGTAAAAAAAAAAAAAAAAATTAAAAAAAAAAACACTTCCCACATCACCTGTCTGATCCTTGGAACATACTTCCAGATAGAAGTTTGTTCCAACAATCAACTACAAACTGGCTGAAAGCAAATTTCCACACATCTGTCTTGCAACCATCCTTCCTCAGTTGGCACCTCCATAGCCAGGTGGGCAGGAGCAGCAGTGCGTAGCACACGCTTCTTGATTAGACAGGGATTCGAGCCCATCACCATCAAATACGGAGGATGCAGAAAGGTCAGGGAATGACCACCGCATATCCCCGGAGCAATATGGCCTTAGTTGCTAATGCTACTAAAAACCAAATAACAAACCTTCCTCAGTTTAAATTTATGGAGGAATAAACTTAAACTGAAGAAGGATGGTTGCTGATGGCAACAGGAAGGATTCCATTGGCATTTAGCTTACTCAATCCAATCAGATCTCCTTGCAAGTGCTAAGTTTTAAGATATTGTCAGTGGCAATCAGTAAATTATCTAGCTACCTGTGAATGAAATGAGATAGAGGCAAAAATCTGTTTTTATTTTTTAATGTAACTTTTGTAACTCCCCCTGAACTTCATACACTTGTTCCATTTTGTTGGCAATGAGGAAATACCAGACAAATAAAATTCTTTGTCCTGTCCATCAAAGAACACAGAAACAGCAACTTCAGTTCATTATCATCAGCAAAGCGATGTCCATGTATGTTTTTCTTGAGGTGTGGAAACAGGGAATAGTCATTGGGGGTCAGATCCAGACTGTAAAGTGGATGGGTAAGTTCTGTAAAGTCACAGACTCGAAGCAACAGCAACCACGTGTGACCTGTGCATTGTTGTGAATTAAGTAAGCACACCTCTAAGTTTTCCACAGCATTTTTCATTTATAACTTCCCTTAGGTTGTACAGTAGGGATGGATATGACTCCCCAGTGACTGTCTGCTTGTGTTCCAAGTAATGAATGCACAAAATTCCCTCAGCATCCCAAAAAATGATGGCATAATCTTGCCAGCTGAAGGTTGTGTCCAAAGATATTTGGATGGGGTTAACCCTTGTGCTTCCATTGCATTGATTCTTGCTTGGTCTTAGGATCCAAGTGATGGGCCCATGTTTCATCACTTGTAATTCTGGAGATGAGTTTCAGGATCCCCTCCATAAAGTTCTCCTCACAACACTGTACTTTGAATTGCTTCTGCAAAGGGGTCAGAAATCTGGGGACCCACCTTGCACTGACCTTAGTCATCTCCAGATATTCATGGAAAATGGTTATAACTGTTCCCTCAGATATATCACATTTCCTAGAGATTTGGGGCACCTTTAAATGTCTGTCATTCAGCACAAGGATTTCCACAGTCTGGCACATTTTTGGAGTGGTTGCTGTCACAGGCCTTCCTGGACATGGATCATCTTCAATGGACACTCTACCCCACTTGAATTGTTTTGACCAGAATTTCACCTGGTACTCTGGAGGTGCACTGTTGCCATGCACAGCCAACATTCTTTCATGAATGGCCTTTGGTCCATTTCCTTCTTTGGTGAGAAATTTAATGACTGAATGACGCCCCAATTTCAGCAAATCTATGATAATTTGATATAAGTACAGGTGTCTTCCTTTTTGCTGTTACAGCAGCACAACCTAAAAACATAATGGGATTAAAATGAGTATGATTCTTCAAGTTGATGTGTAGGAATATGATAAATCAATTATCATTGTAATATAACTATGGGAAGTACCTTAGGTAGATAATTTATTGAATGCCCCCCCCAGTCAATTTGCAGAATTGAAGTCTTTCTTGGGTAAGAGTATCTGTTCCTATCCTTTTCTGTTCCTTACTAATCTTGTTACTCTTCTTTGGACTTGTTCCAAACAGGTAATAGTAGTAGCAATGGAGGCATGTGATGCAAGAAAGCAAGCACATGAGTTTATGTAGCATCAGCCAAAAAAAAAAAAAAAAAAAATCCACATTCTTTCTAAAATGAGGCTTCTAAATCTATATGCAGTATATAAGAGGCGGCCCAACTATTGCTTTGTACAATGGGATAATCACCAAATTTCCTGTATATCATTGATATACAGGATTATCAAACTATCTTTCATTTTTTACCAAATGCACTGCAGAACACCACAAGACATTAATCTGGGATTATTGCTACCTATATACAGTATCTTGCATTTGTAAATAATAAACTTCATTTGCCATTTCTCAGCCCATCTGCCTAATTTTTCTCAATCTTGTTGCAGTAGCATACCTTGATTACTGTCATTGACCATCCTGCCAACATTTCATTTTTTGCTCCAAGTAATCTTGTTGCTCGTCTGCACTTTTTCTGTTCACTTTTTCTGACAGATCTGTGTCCTTAAAATGAAGTTTCTTAAGCTCTGGCCCTACCATTACCTCCTTATATCTGCTGGCAAAATTAGTACATTATTGATAGAACTCCAATGATGAGCTGCCTTAACAGTCTGTCTGCACTACTCACAATGTCATGCTGAACTGTACAGTTACTCCTAGTTCTTTTTCATTCTCTACTACCTTGAATTTGCTAGAACCCAAATGGCATGTGATTCTGATGCAGTACCTTACATTTATAAATGTTAAACTTCTGTTATCATTTTTCAAGTCATCTGCCTAATTTATACAGGCCTTTATTAGTGGCATACCTTGATATCTGTCTTAGCCACCTTACTTTTGTGTTATCAGCAAACTTGATAAGCCTACATCAATATTATTAATAAATATTAATGCAAAAACTATTATATTATATTGATGTAAATAAAAAGTAAATATTAAAAAAAAGAACTCAACATAAAACCCCGAGGGACTCACTTATAATAGTTCATGAAGATTAATGTTCAACTATTGCCACTGTCCATTTCCTGTCATTCATCCACAGTGGTAACAGCCCCCTAATACCACACTTCTCTAATTTGTACTGCACTCATTCATATGAAACAGTATCAAAAGATTTGCCTAAGTTTAAGTAATATGATATCAGAATGATTCTATTTGCATCCATTTCCTTTGTGGCTACCTCATAATAGCTAATCAAATATGTCAGACAAGATCTCCTAACCATGCTCTGATCATTGTATAACAGCATTGTAACAGTGATCCTGCATCACTTCTGTAAATATTCACTCCATCATTTTTCCTGTCACAGAAGTCAAGCAAACAAGTCTATGATTACTTACTTTGCTGTTTTCAAGTGAAGGAAGTAGAGTTTTTTTGTGTCGGTTTCTCATCCAACACAATGCAAATCATCCTGTGAACACAATTTTAGACAAAATACACAAGCAGAATATGAGATGTGTATTACCAGGTTCCTGGACCATTAAGTTATAAGTTCAATTATCCCCCCCCCACCTGTACACTTTGTATTCACCGTGTTTGTGTATCGCCTACAAAGTGGCAACATGTTTATAATATTCATATGAGATCCATATTTGATACCTTAACCAATACTTAATTCATATTTTCTGGGCTTATAGCATTAGTACACATGCAAATATATGTGCATTTGTTTGAATTCTTAGCAAGTTGTAGCATATTTTGCATAATTATTTGTCCCATGAGGACCTCCAGAAGGCCCTGTAAATCCCCGCTCACACATACCCATCTTACTTTCTGTGCTACTGCATATCTAAATACAAGCACTGCAAGAGTCAGTTTTTTTGCAGTTTTAGCCACCATTAAATTATTAGCCTGTGCATCCCCCTCCCACCAATAGTAGTTTTACAACCCATCTAACACTGCCTCACCAGCATCAGCACATAATTTTGCACCTATTATACTTAAGCTATTTATTTATGGTATTTATGTAATATAAAAAGTCTTTCCTATTAGCTAGTGCAGGCCATGCTGGGAAAAATTCTTCCCCCTATCCAATCTCTCTAGGGCTGAACAGATTGTTCATTATATCTGTATAAATATATATTAATAAACTGATTTTGTGTTATGTAGGCTTTAAAACATGGAATAACAAGGAGAGAAACCCTCCCTGTTATTCCATGTTTCCCTCTGCTTGCAATTGCTAACTACAGCTTCACTTGAAGGGATCTTTAAGAATTCCTTAAGTTTCCATTCATATTAGAACTCAGACCTCCCTTGGTATGTGACACTTGGGAAACCCACTGTACTTGCATATGGCAAATATATTCTTGCCATTTACATTTTCAGTTAATGATGTCCTGTGATACTGCCAAAAAGTTAAACTTTAATTTTATTTTATACATTGTACTTACTATTTTATTTTTATTTATTTATTCTTTTTTTGTATCTTCTCATCACTAGCAGATGCAAATTTCTGTTGAAAGCTTTTTCTATGTAATTTTCAAAAAAGTTAAATTTATACATTCACTAAAATTTAAAAAAATCAATTTAATGGACCACGTGAAGTAATGCCTGTCCTTTAAATCTAGTCATCTGTTAAACTTGAAACAAATAAATATAACTGTATAGCAACTGCATATTTTATGAAAAGGTACTATAATATAAAATAAAAAACATTACAAATTGTAATACTACATTTCACTGCACTCATCAATTGTCTGAAGTAGAAAAGCTTATTTAGTCTGTAGAGCTAATTATTCTTCTCATTGGAGATTGAGATCTCTCCCTATTGAAGTCTGACACACTGTGCAGGTTGATGGAAGATGATGATGTGAACCTTACAAAGGATGCAAGACCCATACACATTGGGTTTTGTTTATAGTTTCTGTATAACGATAGCAGTAGGAACTGTAAACACAAATTAAGTACAGCATTTGAACATATTACTTCAGTGGTCATAAAAGAAATGAAAAATGCTTAATAACAGTATTTTGGTTTTTCTGTCTGATACATTAGCATTAGTAGAGGCATTTGATGCAAGAAAGCAAGCTTATGCAGCATCAGCCAAAAAAAAAAAAAAAACCCACTTCCACTTCACCCCTCTGTTCGTTCAAAATACCTGTCCAGCTGAGCCTTAAACTTATTTAGGCTATCAACCTCCACCACAAGGGATGGAAGTCTGTTCCACCAACCAACCACCCGCTGGCTAAAGGCAAATTTCCGCACGTCTATCCTGAATTGATAAGTGAAATCAAACAAGCCTATTCACTAACTGATAATGAATACCATCGGACTTAAGTGATCACATCTCACTGGGTCCAATTTGAATGAAAAGCCTGGTTTGAGCTTTGGACTTCAGTGATAAGTGAAATCAAACCAGCCTATTCATTAACTGATGATGAATACCATCAGACTTAAGTAATCACATCTCACTGGGTCCAATTTGGATGAAAAGCCTGGTTTGGACTTCAGAAATAACAGGCAGCTCCACTGTCCATTAAATTGAGGTCCATTAAATCGATGGCTTATTGTATTTCATCAGTACCAATGTTCCATCATTTTTTCTCGTTAACCAAGTTTTTGCTCTGTTTTGCCTTATCTCACAAAGCGTCTTCATCAGTTCCATCATTAGAATGTATATTTTGGCCACTTTGTGTACTTACACATACAAGTACTATTTATACATGCATACATATTATTATTTATTATTTTAGGTATGAAGATTATCCCATTACAGATGTTTTACAAATGGTTGGCAGGGCTAATAGACCTTTGGTTGATGAAGATGGTCAGTGCATTATATTTTTTTATTAATTGGTATTAATTTAAAAATATATAAGTGTTTTTGATTTAATTTATTTATTCGTTGTTTAAAAGAACTCAAGGAGCATGATTATAATATATATAATTTTGTGAATAAAATTAGAATTAGCCATTATTTTCATGTACAAATATTAAACTTAGAACAGAAATGTTTGCTGTCTAATTTATTAAGTACCTGATCATATAAAATTAGTAATAGGTCTTAACTGTGAGCTCCAATTTTGTTTGTTTTATATTTTAATTAATTTAAATATCAGTTAACTTTTAACTCAATCATATTTAGTCCCTTTGAGTAGTAAAGCCTAGTTATGGCTTTTTTTCCATCATATTACTTACTCTCACTACCATCCTAAGGGGCAGTAATGAACAATGTCTAGCTTATATTTTGTAGTTTAATGTGGGTAATAAAGAACATACCTCCATTTTAAGTAAGGGAAACTTAATGAGAGTTTTGAAAATTGCATGAAATTAACTAAAGTTATATATTTCAGAAACTTACTTTGTTCCCTTCATTCCAAATAAATAAGTTCCTTTTACTGTTCCATTTTACTTGATTCTAAATTTATAATAACCTACAAAATATATTACATTGTAGACCCAATAGAACATGGCTTGATATAACACAGTCAAAGGTTAGACCCCTCCCCCCCCTCCCTTTCACATGCTTCAAATTTTAATGCATTCGCAATTTTATTACAATGCATTTACTGGTTCTGTGAACATTTATAGTTGTTGATTTTTTACAGGCCTCATGGAGCAATTAGAACAATTGCTATCTGTAACATGACCTCCTATGAATAAACTTTATAATATCACTTTTAATTTCTTTTGTTGTTTCATTTGTCTCAATGTTTCGTTTGCCTTTGTATTAGGCAAATGCAACCCAGGTTGTTGGGACTCATGATTAATTTACAAAGACGGTCAAATAATAATTATTATTATTTTAATTTTTTTTTTTGTCTTTATTTTATTTAATTTCACTTTATTTTTATTTCTTGGTTTTTATTTTATTTTACTTTATTGATTGAACTACAGCTTTAGAAGGTAAGTTCAGTGATGCAAATAAACTCAAAGCTATCCTGGAAAGATGCAGCAGTCTTAAAAATTACATATGCTGTTTGTTTAGAAATTGGACTTAGGCTTACTCTACATAACATTGGTGTGTGTTTATAAATTTTTGTTTTCTTATCTTTCCTTTTTAATAAAAAAAATTAATTAATGTCCATGGAAAGTTCTCAAAAGAAAAAAAGAAAAGCATGGTTGAGTCTGCTGACGAGGCTAGTGGGAGCCAGACTGTTCAAAGCTGCTAAGTTGACTTTTTTTTATTTATTTATTTGAAATTGTTGTTTTTGTATAACTTTTGATTTAAATTTAGTAGTATAATATTTTTTTGTGATTTTCTGATTAATTTTGCGCATTTATTCTTTACTCAGCCTTATAATTGCATAGAAAACCACAGTCAATTTCTGCCGGCATTGAATCAACACTACTATTTGAATCTGCCGCCATTGTTTTCTTATCGATATAACAGGTACTGGAAGTTTCTACATAACTTAGAGCAGTGTAATCAGTATCAGCAGAGGATTATAAATTATAGCATTACTTACTTGTTTTTATAATTTAACTTGTCACATAGATCATAACGTACGGCAGTAATATTCGTAGAGCTTTTAGAATAGTTGATTTGGCATATATAGCTAGTAAGAGTTCGAACCACATGGGTGGCAATAGATAGTTAAATTTATTATTTGTTATAATTACTTAGATTTTACAAATGTAATTTTTTAACTTAATACATATAACTTAACTTGTAGGAGATACGATATTCGTATAACTAAACTCGGTCGGAAATAAAACTCTATACTGAAATATATGTATATATAGTGTTATAACCGTAATGGGATATAAGTTTAGTGTTATATTTTTAATTGTATTGAAATCATACCTCAGACCAGAGCAGCAAAGCAAAAGGCTCAAGGTAGTGAGAGTGCTGTGGCTCAGGGAGAACTGAGGGGGGGGGGGGTTGTCCTCTGAATTACAGCCTTTTGAAATCTACTGCTTGTTGGATGTTTGTGGACTATCAGGAACAGGACATGATATTGCCAAGGGGAATGTCTTTGTGTGTGCTCGATGTAAGGAGTGAGGAAATCAAGTACTAACTCATTGTTATTATGGGCCTTTATAAGAGCTTGAAGAACAGGGTAGATACCCTTGAAGGATTTAAATTGAGAGGCCCATCAAGCTCTCAGCTGCCCACATCAATGCCAGAGCTTGCACTTGAACATCAGTCAACACAGCGGCAATCCCCAAGGCAGAATGCACTGTTCCCACATGAACTAGTTGTTGTTGGTGTCTCTATTGTCAGAGAAACAGGGAATATATTGTGCAAAAAGGATAGGTGGAACAGGACCAAGGTATGTCTGCCAGAGGCAAAAGTTGATGATATTGTAGAGCAGATATCATCTTTTAAGGGCACAAAAGGTGATATTGTTGTACACGTTGGCACTAATGATATTAAGAGTAGGATAACGGCAGAATTACTTAACAAGTACAGGTCACTGTTGAAAAAAATCTGTGAGTTACGGTTGAATTTGAAAGTGTCTGCAATTCTCCCCAGACACGATAGGAGGGAGTATATGATGTGAGCCTTGTGAACAATTCGGCCCTGGAGAGATTGTGCAAGGCTCATGGGGTAGAATTTTTCCCAGGTTGGTCTGTGCTGCTTGTTAACAGGAGAGACTGCTTCTATAGGGATGGGATACCCTTAAATAGAAAGGATGCACAAATATTTGCTGATGCTATCGAGGCAATGTAAGGTGGGCCGGAAAACCACTAGCTTGGGGAAATAAACGGACTAATAGATTAACAGTAGCCACTGGCAGAGGTGAAAATGATTCTTGAACTGCTTCTATTGGAATGATCAGCAGCCTGGAAAACGAGGTGCAGAGGATTTCAGAGACTGCTGGGAGTCATCGTGGAACAAATAAATACATGGGCTGTATTCGAGTAGATAAGAATAAGAACAAGTGCATGTATACTTGTGTGTACACCAATGCTACGAGTTTGGTAAACAAATTTGATGAATTTGAGGTGTAAGTCAAAACATCAAAGGCAGATATTGTTGGGATATCAGTTGAGATGTTAGTCAAAACATCAAAGGCAGATATTGTTGGGATATCAGAGGCAGGGTGTCACACAGATATAAGGAATGCAGAATTGGAATTTGGGGAGTAGAAGTAGTGGCCATGTGATACAAGAAAGCAAGTGTATAAGCTTATGCAGCATCAGCCAAAAAAAAAAAAAAAAAAATTTTTACAAAACAATCCCCTCTAAATATTTGTCCAGTTCCTCCTTAAATTTATTTAACCTATCAACGACAGATGCAAGTTTGTTCCAGCAGTTAACCACCCGCTGGCTAAAGGCAAATTTCCATACATCTATTCTACATCTGTTCTTCCTCAATTTCAATTTAGGCCCCCTTAGGTTCGTAATCTGAACAAATGGAAGAATCCCATCAGAATTCAGCGTGCTCAACCCATTCAAGGTCTTATACACCTCAATAAGATCACCTCGCAGATGCCTAGTCTCCAGCTGCTGCAATCTGCAGAACTTAATCCTCTCCTAGTAAGAGGATCCCTTCATTCCCATCACCAATCTTGTTGCCCTTCTCTGTACACGCTCAAGTAAATCTATATCCTTCCTAAAATGAGACCTCCAGACTTCCACACAGTACTCAAGGCGGGGCCTGACCATTGCCTTATACAGAGGGACAATCACCTCCTTTTCCCTGGTAACAAAATTCCTGTATGTCATTGACAACACCCCATGACCTGCCCTGACAGCCTGTCTGCATTCCTCAGAAAACTTCGGGGGGCGCCTCCGTAGCCAGGTGGGCAGGAGCGGCAGTGCGTAGCACACGCTTCTTGATTAGACCGGGGTTCGAGCCCGTGACCACCAAATACGGAGGATGCGGAAAGGTCAGGGAATGACCACCGCATATCCCCGAAGCAATATGGCATTAGTTGCTAATGCTCCTAAAAAAAAAAAAAAAAAAAAAAATCAAATAACAACTGTCAGAAAACTTCATATCTGACTGCACAATTACTCCCAGGTCTTTTTCATTTTCTATCTCCTTAAGTGTAGTACAGTTGGTACGTTTCTCTGGGGTTACTTCTACCCATATGCAGTACTTTGCATTTTTCAATGTTAAACTTCAGTTGTCACTTCTCAGCCCATCTGCCCAAATTTTCTAGATCCTGTTGCAGTAATGCACTGCCATTACTATCGTTAACAACCCTGCCAACCTTTGTATCATCTGCAAACGTTGATACTAAGCCTGATATATACCTTCATCAATATCATTGATAAATATACAAAACAACGGTGGACCCAACACCGAACCGTGTGGGACTCCACTAATGACATTAGTCCACGAAGAGCAGCACCCACTGATTACCACCCTCTGTCTTCTCCCACTCAACCATCCTTTTATCCATTGTAGCAACTTACCCTTAATACCATTCTGCTCCAATTTGTACAGTAGTCTTCCATGCGCAACAGTGTCAAAAGCTTTCCTGAAATCCAAGTATATGATATCAAAATTATTTTTTGCATCCAGTTCCTTTGTAACCACATCATAATAACCAATCAAATTTGTCACACAAGACTTTCCCTTAACAACCCATGCTGTGTCTGAATTATTGCTGCAGTCTTGTCTAGATGATCCTGCAATGCATCTTTAACCAGTGACTCCATTATTTTATCCGGAACAGAAGTTAAACTAACTGGTCTGTAATTACTTGTGTCACCCTTCGATCCCCCTTTGTGAATTGGGGACACATTTGCACATCTCCAGTCCATGGGGACCTCCCCTGAGTCCAAGGATGCTCTCATAATTATGGCTAAGGGTTTGCTTACTTCCTTTGCCACCTCCTTTAATATAACTGGATAGAACCAGTCCACCCCAGGTGCCTTTCTTATGTTTAACTTCAACAATTTCTCCCCCACTTTGTTCTCAGTTATTACAAAATAATTAAGCACCCTGTTACAATTTGATAACCTTGTGGCATTTTCAAACCTTAATAACTCCTCATGTGTGAATGCAGATGCAAAATACTCATTCAGTTTGTTTGCTATCTGAGCAGGATCATCAACAGTTGCACCATCGATATCAAGTGGACCAATCAGATTCATCCCCTTCCTTTTAGAGTTTATATAAGTAAAGAAATCCTTGCTGTTTTTCTTAGCATCCTTAGCCAAAGATTTCTCATAATTTTCCTTCACCTGCCTAACCTCTTGTGTGACTTGATTACAGACTAGCTTTTATATATCATAGGCTTCTGTGTCGCCTGATAATTTATATGCATCCCATGCATTTTTTTTCTCTGCCACGAGTCTCATTAGTTCATTTGACAACCATTTAGGCCTAACCCTTGAACAATATTTCTTAATAGGTATGAAACATTTAGTAGCTTCCACTATTAATTCCTTGAATGCTTCCCACTTAGAATTTGCTGTTGGTAACATCATCAGTTGGTCCCACTGTGCAGAATTTAAAAACTGTCTGAGACCACTATAGTCACCTTTACGCAAGCAAAAACCCCTTCCTTTACCCCTGATGGTAATTATATCTTTAAGTAAATCCCACATTAGTACACTGTGATCACTGCCACCTAATGGTTCCTTTATCTGCAAATTCTTAATACACGAATGATCACTGCTGATAACCAAATCAAGAGTATTACCCTCTCTGGTTGCCTCTCGAATATGCTGCTGCAGAAAACAATCATCCAGTAAATCCACAAAAGTCTTACTAGTGTGTGAGTGACCAACCCATAAGTTCCAGTCTATCTGGGAAGTTAAAATCCCTCATTATAAGACATTCTGATTTACTAGCCCACTCTATTTCTCTGTACAATTGTTCATTGTAGTCATTCGAGTCATTAGGCCTATAACACACTCCTACTCTTATTTTTGCTTTCGCAGTGCTTATGTCACACCAAACTGACTCAACAGTGCACTGTTCATCTATATCAACTGGATGCACTTCTTTTTGATTTTATGTTTTTCTTAATTAACGGCATAACATCTCCTCCCTTCCTATCCTGTCTATCCTTTCTGTACACATTGTACTCCCCAAATTCCAGTTCTGCATTCCTTATATCTGTGTGACACCATGTCTTTGCTATCCCAACAATATCCCCCTTTGTTGTCTTGACCAACACTTTAAATTCATCAAATTTATTTACTATACTTCTAGCATTTGGTATACATGCAAGTATACATGTACCTATTCTTATTATTAGTTACCCTAACACATTGCATATACCTACCTGTTTCACGATGACTGCCATCAGTCCCTGAAACACCCAACACCCCTCGCTCGATGCCGCTGCTTATTCTAATAGAAGTAGTGCAAGAATCACCTTCACCTGTGCCTGCAGCTGCTTTTAACCTTTTAGTCTGTGAATCCCCCCATGCTACAGTTTTCCGACCCACCTAACACTGCCTCGATAGCACCAGCAAATATTCTTGCACCCTTTCTATTTAAGTGTATCCCATCTGTGTAGGAGCAGTCTCTCCTGTTAACAAGCACAGACCAGGTTGAAAAAAATTTTCCCCCTTGAGCCTTGCAGATTTCCTCCAGGGCCGAATTGATTGACAAGGCTCTCATCATTTACTCCCTCCTGTCGTGTCTGGGCAGAATTGCAGACACTTTCAAATTTAACCCTAATTCACGACTTTTTTGCAACATTGACCTTTACTTGTTAAGTAAATCTGCAGTTCTCTTACTCTTAATGTCATTAGTGCCGGCGTCATCAACTTTTGCCCCTGGCAGACATACCCTGGTCCTATTCCATCTATCCTTTTTACACTATATATTCCCCGTCTCCCTGTCAATACAGTCACCGACGATAACTAACTCCTGTGGGACCAACACATTCTGCCTTGGAGGTTGCCGCTGTGTTGCCTGATGCCCAGGAGTGAGCTCTAGCATTGAGTTGGGCAGCTGAGAGCTTGACGGGCCCTCATATTAATTTATTCAAGGGCATCTACCCTACACCTCAAGCTCTCATAGATGCCCATTAGAATACTGAGTTGATGCCTAATTTCTAGACACTCTCTGCACTTGGCACACACACAAAGACATCCTTCTTGGCTAGATCATGTTCCGTTCCATTTTTTTAGGCTGTTATGTGTTGGAGAATCTCCCCTCCCCCCTCAGTTCTCCCCCGAGTCACAGCACTCCTGCCACTTTGTGCCCGTTCCTTTTCTGCTCTAGTCTGGGGCATGATATTTTAAATTAATAAGATCAATAAATTTAATTAATCAATTGTCAATACTACACTATCTAATAGAATACTAAATGCAGGGATGCGAATTACGCTTTATAATTTTACATTAGAGCTACTTAGTTACCACAATTAAAAAATTTGAATTCCCTACGACTCTATTCAAAAACAATGGCTGCAAGATTCGAATGAAACAACTGTTTTATGTATATTAAGTAGTAATCTACAAAAACTCTTATCTAAATTAAAAATAAAAATAACCAGCTTATCTAGAACTACATGGCTACTTAAAAAGTTCATAAAATAACAATTAGGTAAATAAAATGGCAAACACATCGCTTTTTCTGAGCCTGTAATTTTTAATGAGAGTCAGCGCCCTCTATCCTTTCTGTACAACGTGTACAGAAAGGATAGACAGAATAGGAAGGGAGGAGGGGTTATGCTATAAGTTAAGAAACACATAAATTCTTAGAAAGTGCAGCCAGTTGATATGGGTGGACAGTGCAGTGTTGAGTCAGTTTGGTGTGACATAAACACTAGCAAAGCAAGATTGAGAGTTAGATTGTGTTACAGGCCTAATGATTCAGATGAGTATAATGAAAAACTGTACAGAGAAATAGAGTAGGCCAGTAAATCAGATTGTCTTATAATGGTGATTTTAATTTCCCAGATATTGACTGGAACTTGTGGCTTGGTCACTCACACACTAGTAAGGCTTTTGTGGATTTATTGGATGATTGTTTTCTACAGCAACATGATTGGGAGGCAACTAGAGGGAGTAATACTCTTGATCTGATTATCAGTAGTGATTCTTTGTGCATTAAGAATCTGCAGATAAAGGAACCACTAGGTGGCAGTGATCACACTATGCTGATTTGGGATTTACTCGAAAAAGTAACTACCATCAGGGGTAAAGGGAAGGGTTTTTGCTCTCATAAAGGTGAATACGGTGGTCTGAGACAGTTTTTAAATTCTATACAGTGGGGCCAACCGATGATGTTACCAACATCAAACTCTAAATGGGGAAGCATTCAAAGAATTAATCTTGGAAGCTACTAGGCTTTTCATACCAACTAAGAAATATTGTATTATCAATATAATACCTTGATCCAACAGTTGGATATTTGAGGTTGTATTCTTTGGTAAATAGCTCATCTTTATTTTACTATCAGGGCTTATGAGATTTTCTGCAGGAGGGTGGACAAAACAGTTGTCCAGCAGCAAAAGTGCATCAGGTGCCATATTTTTCTTTTTTCAATGAGTAGGCACAGATGGCACAAAAAGTTTAAAACTATTCCTCAAAAATCGCTGCTGTCATTCTTACTGTGGCGATATAAAATGCTAATGCTTGCATGTTTCTGTGGTGGAAACATCTTAGCACCCTTAATTTTCCTATGCACAGTGATTTGACTCGTGCGTGTGTCTCTCTCTCTCTCTCTGTCTCTGTGTGTGTGTGTGTGTGTGTCAGTCAGTTCTATTGACACAAAACAGCAATGTCACCCTGTCTTCCATCACTTAAAAACCCTGTGCCTTTTGTTCTCTGAATTTACAAGCTAGCAGTATTTGTAACATGATAAGCATGTAATAACAAAATCCTGTTTCATTGCAATTGTAAATTTGATTTGTTCTGCAACAGCAGCAGTAAAATTCATTGGCACTTGATCAGCTGTGAAGAGACACTTTGTCTTGAAAGCTATTGTATATTTTATTAGTTTTATCCATATTTTATTGTATTTTAATGCTTTTATCTTATTGTATTTTGACGCTTTTATTTTATTTTATATTTTATCTCTATTTTAGTATTTTATGTAGATTATTTATTTATTTTAATAAATTCATTTTAAGTCAGTTTGTCAATCATCACTAGAAAGTTTTGTGAGTTCATTTCTTGATGGATATTACCTGCAAAGAAAATGCCTGTCATTTAAAGACATGATCAAAGCAAAGAATTCTTTGCATTCTTAGCCAAAAACTTCTCACAATCTGCCCTAACTTGCCTAACTCCATTAGTGACTCGATTGGAGACTAGTTTATATTTACTGCAGTTGTTTCTCTGTTCACTGGTAATTTTTAATAATCCTATGCATTTTTCTTCTTTGCCACTAAGGTCATCAATTATCTGACATCCATTTAAGTATAAATCTTGAGCAAAATAGTTTAGTTGGCATAAAAAGCTTAGCAGTTTCTACAATTATTACTTTCCTGAATGCTTCCCTTTTAGAATTTTCAGTTGTGCAGAACACATCCATCCAATATATCCAGAAAAATTCTGTTACTGTGAGTGACCAACCCAGAATTTCCAGTCTATATATATGTACATTTATATATATATATATATATATATATATAAGTATGTATGAATAGATATATTATATAAAGTGTGCATGGATGGATGTGAAAATTACACAAAGTGCCAGTGACTAGAAGGGTAAGAATAGTGGAAAAAGAGGTATAGTGGATATGTAATATGTGAAAGAATGTTAATATCCTAAAAGTTATGATGAATTTAAAAAATTATGGGCTGAATAGAGGTTAAGTCAACTGTAAAGTAAAATTACTAATAATAAAGTAAATTAAATAAAAATGGTAGAGCTGTCATCAGATATGGGGGGACATATTTAGATAAAAGTCAAATACAGGCAAGGCAGATGTGCAGAATCTGATGTCAGCTAAAGTAAATATTGATACGTGGTCAAGTATTTTATCAGGGGACTACACCTGACCATGTATCAGGAACTGCATTTCTATACTTGTCCATAGTATGGCCAAAAAGCAAAAAAAAATTAAATTAGCACATTCTTATACAGTATGGACAAGGTAGTTGCAATGCAATGTCAATTATTAAGGTAAAAATAAAGATCAAGTTAGAATAAAACATAGTTGAGTGTTTTCAGAAAGGAAAAGGTGTTCTTAATAAAAATATGTAGAGTTTTGTGTAGGACTTAGAATTAAATAATTTGGAACAAGCACATAGTATAAGGTGAGGTATTAAATTGAGGATAGGGACGGGAAAAAGTAGTGCTTATGTAAATAAAGATGAAAATAACAATAGAAGGAGGATAGTAGGAAGGTTTGTATGACCCTCGTGTACCCTAATAGTTTTACAAATGGGAAGAAAGGTAGAAATAGATAGTAGAAAGATAAAAAGCCAAGAAAAAGTTTTTAAATCACACTGAGCTAGCTGGTGTTATGAAGCCCAACCTTATAGGCTCTGGCTTTGTAAGTGTTAACATAAAAGGAAGCTAATACCAAATGCTTGTAATGCAGGGAAAAAACAGGCCTAAAAATATGTAAGTCAAAACACGTCAAGAAATGAACCGAAAACAATACCTGGAGTTTTCAAGTAATGCATAGCAGAAGTTTTTTTTGGTAGTTGTTGGCGCATAGGCTTCTGTGGCCATAATGCACCTCCCAAGGTCTTTGCAGTACTTTGATCCAAGCCCGAGACAGGAATCGAACCCACGGCCTTTGGATTGCCAGGCAGGCACTTTACCCACCCGGCTAGCCCGGTCGGCCATAGCAGAAGTAAGCTGGTGAGAAAATAATACATAGCTAAAGGGAAAAGGTGGGGTATGTCAATGTATGTCAACCATACCACATTGAAGCAATTTATAGCAGCATAATGGACTTGATAGAGAGCTATGAAGAAATGGAAAAAGATGGGAAAATAGTGACCTCTATCATTGTATTTTGAACCAATAAATGCATGGAGATGCATACAGTTAACATTGGAAAAAAGAAATGTGGTTAGAATAATAGGACTTTACTGTAATTTTTTATTTTATTTTTTTTATTATATTTTATTTTTTATTATATTTGTTTTATTATTTGTTGTATTTATTTTATTTGATTATATTTTACCTTATTATTAATAATTTTACTTTACGGATGACTTAACTCGTATTGGCTTTGTAATTCAGCCCATAATTTTCTTAATTCATCATAACTTTTAGGATATTAACATTCTTTCACCTATTATATATCTACTATACTTCTTTTTCCACTATTCTTACCCTTCTAGTCACTGGCATATTGTGCCACATCCATCTACGCATACTTTCATAAATGGATGTGATGGATGATGAAATCTGAAACAATGCAATGGTTTGTTATTGTTATTTGGAGGAGCATTAGCAACTAAGGCGATATTACTCCTGGGATATGCGGTGGTCATTCCCTGACCTTTCCACATCCTCCGTATTTGGTGGTCACGGGCTCGAACCCTGGTCTAATCAAGAAGCGTGTGCTATGCACTGCTGCTCGTGCCCACCTGGCTATGGAGGTGCTGACAATGCAATGGTTAAACATAATTAGTATCAAATATTGCATTGTATTGTATCACTATGTTACATTTAAAAATAAATTACAGAAATTAAAGAATTTAAAAATAAATTTAGAATAGATATGTATTCTTAGAATGTATAACTTAAACTGAAACAACTTCAACATCAAGAATGCTGATGGGACCTTCATGCGATCACCGTCCGAACGCCTGCAACGGTGGAGTGAATTCTTCAAAGCATTGTATAATCACGACCCACCTCAGGGACCGCCAGAAGCCGCACTATCGATCGATCCCCTGAAGTCTCCATGGTCGATGTTGAGCCTACAGTAGAAGAAGTGAAAGCAGCCATACAATCCCTGAAGAATGGCAGGGCACCAGGAGTGGACCAAGTCACCACAGAAGCGATCAAAGCCGGGGGCGATGTACTGCTTCGCCGACTACACTCACTCCTCAAAACCATCTGGTACACTGAACAAATTCCGCCAACATGGAGGAAAGCCATTATTGTACCGATCCACAAGAATGATAACCGGGATTGCAAGAACTACCGTGGCATCAGCCTCCTTTCCATCATCGGAAAGGTCTTTATGAAGATCATCCAGTCAAGGCTGCAAAAACATCGCGAGCAAACCAGTCGAGAAGAACAGGCAGGATTTAGACCCGGGCGAGGATGCTATGATCAGATCTTTGCCATCCGTCAGCTGATGGAGGAGAGGATCCTGTGTGGACAGCGAACCGTCATTGTTTTCATTGACTTTAAGTCTGCTTTCGACTGTGTCCATCGGCCTGCCTTATGGAAACTACTAGAGGTCGAACATGTACTTCGAAAAGTCATCAGACTCCTCCAAACTGCATGCAACAGTTTAACCAGCCAGGTGCACATCCAGAACGATTTATCTGAGGAATTTACCGTCCAAACTGGAGTCCGCCAAGGGGATGTAGCCTCCCCGTTGCTTTTCAACATCGTGGTCGACGCCATTATGAGGCAAGCATTCAGAAACAGATGGGGGCATACAATATGACAAGGATCACTATGTGACTGACCTGATGTTTGCCAATGATAGTGCTATCTTTGCTGGTAATGACTCTGAAGCCATGGACATCCTTTACGACATTGCCCGCATTGCCCGGCCATACGGTTTGAAGATCAATGCTGATAAGACAAAGGCCCTGACAACAGATGGGTCGCAAGCCACCATCTATCTCGAAGGCGTCCAGATCGAGCAAGTGCAGGACTTTAAATACCTTGGGTCGCTGGTCCAGGAGAAGAAAGTTGCATCCACCATGGAAATCCACAGCAGAATTGGACAGGCGGCCACTGCATTCGCCTCGCTCAAATGGTGTCTGTGGAAGAGGACCAACATCCGAGACTAAAATCCGACTCTTCCGGACTTTGATCCTGCCCGTTCTCCTTTATGGATCAGAAACATGGATTTGTCTCAAGCTAGATTTAAACAAACTTGAGGTATTCCAAATGCGATACCTGCGGCAGATTTTGGGCATCTCACTTCGTGACTGCATCACTAATGATACCATCCGCACCAGATGCCAACAGCAACCAACCATTGCCGACCAAATCCAGAAGCGAAGGCTTAGATGGTTTGGCCACGTATGTAGAATGGGCACGAACAGAATACCATCCACCCTCCTTTGGAGACAACGACCCACCCAATGGAGCATCCAACGGACTGCGCCTAGGAAAACGTGGGCCAAGCAAGTGGAAAATGACTTGAAGAGCCGACATCTCGACTTTAACCAGGCCAGGACTGATGCCATTGATCGTAAAGTATGGAAGAACATCACAGAACAAGTCCGAAATCCTGCGGCACCTACAGCAGCATACTGGTTGCGTGGCGAACCGCCTCCCCCAGCTGCCAGCTAAGGACCAAGAAGAAGAAGAAGAAACAACTTAAATCAAAACATATAAAGTTTTCCACTAAAATAATTAGTACAACCAGAGGATGCATACCTATTTTTCCATAATTTGATGTACTGTTATGTTATTTTCACCATCTATGTCAGTATTCGGCTGACTTAAGGTGCAGAGACCTAGAATGTGGAAAACATTGCTTGCTTGCTCCATCTGTTGTAACAGTGAAGCTGTTTTTGGCAGCAAAAACACAATCTAAATGTTATCAGCTATATCTGAGCACAGGTGAATCTCACCTGTGCTCAGAGAGCTAGCAGCAAGCATGTACTCAAAAAAATATATTCATATATACAGATGGTTATATGAATTGTTTTGATGACAGTTTGGCACAGCCATAATACTACCAAATTATTTAATGAAGACAGTAGATACACAGTGTGGCAATTGGAAAACAAGACTGATGTTATGAGACGAGTGCTGGTGCTGCCATCTACAGAACTAAACATGAAATGAGTGATTGTTCCTCAAGCACTGCAGTCAAGGTCAGCTGAAATTGCTACCATTTCAGAACATAGCATGAGCTGAATTGCATGTTCTCTCCAGTGCCTGTTTTGTGGAGGGATAATGGAATGAGGAGCAAACATCAAGTTTTGCATTTGATTGGGCAAGAGTCCCATGGAAATGTTTTAAATGATGAAGCAAGTATAGAGAGAATTGTCTGTCGTGCATGTGTATTTGAGTGGCATAAGCGTTTTGCCCACAGAAGATAATCGCTGGAAGGCAATGAACACCTGGGCCCAGCAAAAATAATTTGAACATCAGAGTTGGCTGAAAGGTGTAGGAAATCATTACCAATGACCGATGTGCAACACTTCGAATGATTTCAGATGATCTGTGTGTTAATGAGGAAACTATTCAACAAACGATAAACCATGATAAAGAAAGTGACAGTTTGTGTGTAGTTTGTTTCACATTCATTAACAGATGAGCAGTGACATGCACAAGTTGAACACTGCGGTGAACTCACTTAAAGCAAACCTTACTTCCTGAATTTGATTGTTACAGGTGAAGAGACAGTTTTTCCGGTATGACTCTGAAATGAAGCAACAAAATGTGGGGTGGAAATCGGCAAACTCTCCCAAAGTCAAAAACATTCATCAAGAAAGGTCAAAAATCAAAACCATGCTCATCACTTTCTATGAAAGCAAGGAAATGGTGCACAAAGAGTTCATGCCTAATGGCCAAAGTGTTACCGCTGCCTACTATCCAGAACTTCTCTGTGTTGATGTTTAAATTGGTAGTTTGAATAAATTTAAGAAAGAATAGTTGAATTATAAGAATGGATGGGCAAATGAAGTGTGTAGTGTGTTTTTTTTTTTTTTTTTTTTTGCTGATTCTGTATAAGCTTGCTTTCTTGTATCATTTGCCACTAGTGCTAGTCACTGGGAACATTAAGACAATAAGGAAGTATTGAACTTAATATTTTTATTTGCCAGAATATTGTTGTAACCAGTGGCCTCTATGATTTTCTATTGAAATTTAGGATGTCAGTGTATGTTGTCCCAATTAAAAAAAAAAAAAAAAAGAGGGAATATGATAAAGAATGATAGTATTTATTTATTGTATTCATAAAATGGCAAGTCATTTCCAAAACATGTAGAGCAGTAACTTGGTGTATGTAGTATATAGCAGAAAACTAAACATCTGTAGTAAAATTATACTTGTATTACACTTAGTCTAAATGTAACATTTTGCATTTTATCAAATTTACAAAATTTTATCTCTAAGTCTTTATCAGGGAACCGAGAATGTCAAGGAATTGGGTATAGAAATTTCATACCCAAAATGTTGCTTATAGAATTTCTATAACCAACATTTTGGGAAAGCCACCAAGTGTAACTGTGATATAGAGGAGTTAAAATTAATTTTGATGTAACTTACTAACTCTCCTAACTTGTAATCAATGATCAATTCCTTATGTATTTCTTTATTTATATATTTTTTACTTGTTGCTTACTACAATAATATATAAGATATACAAAGAAATGTGTGTGCTTTAAGTACATTAAAAAAATATTTTATTATTTTTTAGGAATCTGCGTTCTTCTTTGTCAGAGCTCAAAAAAGGATTTTTTCAAAAAGTTTTTGTATGAGCCACTTCCTGTAGAGGTAAATAACTTTCTATAATTCATATATAAAAAGAAATATTAAAACTATTAGAAGGGTGGGCAGAAGAGTAATGCCTCTATATAATAATATAACATAATATATAATAATATAACCTTTGAAGGAACAGAGATAATTTGTATTTAATTTAAGATATTATTTTTCTGCATATTCCCCACCTAACTTGAAACATTTCAACTGTTGCTTAACAAGCTTTTGCATGCTATTCAAGTAAAATTCTTGTGGCTGAGAGACAAATCATCTCTTCATGGCTGCTTTAACTTCATCTTAGTCTTATTTAACTTTTAACCAAAAAAAAAAGTCACATAGCCAAATCTGGACTATAGAGAAGATGTCAAACAACTTCATAAAAGGAAATTCTTGCCAATGTTGCACATCACCAGAATGCAACATTGGCATTGTTGTGTTGACACAACATTGGTGTATTGCTAAGCCTTACTAATTTCATTCCTTTCTCCTCTCTCTCTCTCTCTCTCTCTCTCTCTCTCTCTCTCTCTCTCTCTCTCTCTCTCTCTCTCTCTCTCTCAGTTCTTATAACCGCTGGCAGAGTTGAACTAGTTCCAGGTGCTTCCCCATACGTACATACTATCTCACTGTATCCAGCTAAGTTGACTGTGATCACTTTTTACAAAAATAAGTTAGTAACACCCATGGTATCCCAGAAAATGGTCAACATCACTTTGCCAGCTGCAAAGAGCTGCAAAATCTTTGCCCAGATTTTGAATTTTTTTTTATATTGAAATGTTTTACATTGAAATTCCTTGGTCTGCCTCTCCTTTTTCCAGATCTTAGAGGTGAATATACAGCTAGTAATTATCAGTGAATTTCAACAGCTACAACTCAATAACTGTACATTGAGTTGTTGCATTTTCAAAGGTGCTTCCATTTAAAACAGCGTAACTTGTAACTGAACAGCTGCATTGA